>NC_138559.1:0-122500 GCF_964273705.1 Natrix helvetica
CCTCCAGAGCCTGGGGAGGGTTTGCGTATGCACATGTGTGGGAGGAGGTCACGCGCAATTGCACAGTTGGGTGGGGAGATTGAGCACGCGCGGGCGCAATTTTGGCACACCATAAGAAAAAGGTTAGCCACCACTGGTATAGGTTCTCTTGCTTGAGGAGGGGGCTGGACTAGAAGATCTCCAAGCTCCCTTCCAGCTCTGTTCTGATTGATATTCTAAGGTTCTAACGCCAGATGACAAACCTAAAGATGTGCATGGAGCACCGTGAATTCTAGTCAGGGGCTGATGCGATGTGCAAGTGATAGAAAAGACTTGGAACTTTCCAGGGAGAGGGTCATGAGAGACTTTTGTGAGATGGGTTTGGCTTGGTGCTGCAGGAGGCCTTTATGATGCGCTCAGAAGACATCATATTAAGGTCCTGTTCATGTTAAAAACAGCCCAGAGCCTATTCGGGGTTTCTCCCAAGATGGAGCTGTCAGCTCCGTGTCTTGGGTGTTGGGCTCTTGAGAAGTATATTATACTTCTCTGCAAAAATTCCCCCTTGATCTTAGTCTTCTTTATTATCTGGAAGATCCTGACAACATTCACAGTGGTACAGGTGACTTTCGGATGGCTCCAAAGAAGCTTGAGTTACCTCTTCAACCCCTTTAAATGGTTCTCCAAGGCAGAACCGGTAAGTTTTTGAGACTCCTATCCCAGAGGGAACAAATCGTAGGGAGGGAAAATGGGACTTGACTTTCTTTTTTTAAACAAGGTTTTTATTAGGTAAACGTTAAAAACGTTGGACATAGTGCGACATTTCTGGCATAGACATTTCCATAGAGGTTTTTTGATCTTACAACAATAACAATTTATATTCGTTACATAGGTAGGTGTAATCAGTCAAATTACCTACCCATTAATTCCTTTCGTTATATAGTTACTATCAGTACATATAGATATCCAATTCCTACCTATCGTACAATATTAACACCACATTTTCCAGTTCTTATCCGTGTTTTTCTGTCCCAAATTTTTTCCCTCGTCTCTAACCATCGGTATCATTTTGTCCCAGATTTCGTGGTATTCCGATGTGACTTTTCTTAATAAGGTGAATTCAAGACCTGAGCTTTGGGACATTAATTCAGTCTGATGAAGAAACTTGGTGTTTAACAGAAGAATAGAGTTGGAAGGGGCCTTAGAGGTCTTCTAGTCCAGCCCACTGCTCAAGCAGTTATATCAGTTCAGACAAATGGCTGCCCAGTCTCTTCTTAAAAGCCTTCAGTGATGGAGCACATACCACTTCTGAAGAAAAGCCATTCTACTAGTTAATTAGCAGAGTAATGGAATAACAGAGATAGAAGGGGCCTTAGAGGTCTTCTAGTCCAACCCCCTGATCAAGCAGGAGACCCTATACCAATTCAGACAAATGGTTATCCAATCTCTTCTTTAAAACTTCTAATGTTGGAGCATTCACAACTTCTGTAGGCAACTTCTGTTCCACTGATTAATTGTTCTAACTGTCAGGAAGTTTCTCCTCAGTTCTAAGTTGCTTCTCTCCTTGATTAGTTTGCACCCATTGCTTCTTGTTCTACCCTCAGGTGTCTTGGAGAATAGCTTGACTCCCTCTTCTTTGTGGCAACCCCTGAGATACTGGAAGACTGCTATCAGGTCTCCCCTGGTCCTTCTTTTCATTAAACTAGACATGCCCAGTTCCTGCAACCGTTCTTTATATCTCACGTAGCAAAAGAAATGTTGGGCTCATTTGTGTCCGGAAGTCGAGGACTACCTCTACTTGACATATATGCCTAGCAAGAAAGATCTTAGAAAATGATTGTGAAGTTTGGAGGCCAGCTTGTCCATGAATGACATTGGTGGCCATAGCCATCTATTTAAATCATTAAAAATAAAAGATATAATACCATCTGATCAGAACAATACTGGATAGCTGGACTGCATTTATGTAGGGCAGAAACTTGGCCAAGCTTCCTTGTGAAATAGGAAATGGTAGAAACTTGGAACATTCCATTAGCTTTGTTGTCCAGTGTATTGTATGAGCTTGGTAACGTTCTCCAGGATGAAGACAACCGCAGAGGCCTTTGGTGTGTGGCTGTTGTGAGAGACAAGTCAAAAGAGTATCAAATGAACATCACCTCTTGGACAAAAAATATTCCTTTTTCTTTTTTCTGTCTCTGCAGGTCCAGCAGAAAAGTGAGATCGGCTCACAGGAAACCATTAAAACCATTGGAAAAGGTTTTAAGTCTTTCCAAGCATTTAATCCACCAATTTGTACTTTTTCTGTCATCTACCTACCTACCTACCTAATCTACCTATCTAATCTACCTATTTATTTATCTATCTACCTACCTACCTTATCTATCATCTATCTATCTATCCATCCATCCATCCCTCTCTCCCTCTCTTTCTTCCGCCCCCTCTCTCTATCTAATCTTTCTAACTATATATGTCTGTCTGTCTACCTCTCTAATCATCCTACCTACCTACCTACCTACCTACCTACCTACCTACCTACCTACCTACCTACCTAATCTACCTACCTACTTTACCTATCTAATCTAATCCCCCCTCTCTCCCCCTCCCTTCCTCCCTCTCTCTCTAATATATCTGTCTACCTACCTAATCTCTATCCATATCTATCTGTCTGTCTGTCTACTTCTTTAATCTACCTACCTACCTACACCCCACATCCACACACCCATCAATCTAATCTAATCATCTATCTATCTATCTATCTATCTATCTATCTATCTATCTATCTATCTATCTATCCTAATCTAATCTCTATCTCTATCTCTATCTAATGTAATCTAATCTAATCTCTATCTATCAATCTAATCTAATTATCTATCTATCTATCTATCTATCTATCTATCTATCTATCTATCTATCTATCTATCATCTCTAATATCTATCCATCCATCCATCTATTATCTATCTATCTATCTATCTATCTATCTATCTATCTATCTTTCTATCTTTCTATCTATCTATCCATCCATCTATCATCTCTAATATCCATCCATCCATCCATCCATCCATCCATTATCTATCTATCTATCTATCTATCTATCTATCTATCTATCTATCTATCTATCTATCTATCTATCTATCACCTATTGTATCTGTCATCTTTCTCTATCTATCAACAGTATATCATAGAAGTGAGTACACCCCCTCACATTTTGTAAATATTTAAGGATATCTTTTTGTGTGACAACAGTGAAGAAATGACACTTGGCTACAATGTTAAGTAGTGAGTAAACAGCTTGTATAACAGTGTAAATGTGCTGTCCCCTCAAAATAAGGCAACACACAGCCATTAATGTCTAAACTGCTGGCAACAAAAGTGAGTATACCCCTAAGTGATAATGTTATGTTTCAGCCTACAGCGCTGCCCTGACAAATAAATGGTGCTAGATGAAATGAAATGACAGACAGACCAAGAAAGGCAATAATTTAATTGTCTTTTCCCAATGCAGATCATGGTGATTTCCATGGTTCAGATTTGCTGCCCTCCATTCATTCATTTATTCATTCATTCATTCATTTTCTATAGTCAATGACTCTGGGTAGCTTACAATTTTTGTTGATCTCTGAGTTTGGTTGTTTTTTTTCCTTACAGAGATTTCATGACCCAACTAGCTAATGTCATCAGTGCTAGAAGGGAGTGGGCTGTGTGTGGTGAGGAGGAAGGACTGTGGGGTTCTCGGTCCTCTTTGAGCTTAGTTGTTTTCTTTTTTTTTTAAAGAGATTCTTTATTGTTTTTTCCATCTATGAAAACTTTCAATCATCACATTAACATTGTTGCGTCATCTTACCTATACTTCCATATTTATATACATTCATTTACAGTTCTATAAATTTCTCTATTGCTTCTTGGCTAAATTAATTTTATTTCTGTTATACAACCATTTATACTATACCAATTATCCCAAATTTCATAGTATTCAGACTCTTTTTTTGTCCTTTAATCTTAATGTTAATTTATCCATTTCTGCGCAATCTAGAATTTTCTGAATCACTAATTCATCTGGGGGAATATTACTCTGTTTCCAACGTTGGGCAAACATTATTCTGGCTGCCGTCAACAAGGATATTAATACATATTTAGTTTTCTTTCTATGTTTCCCCTTAGTTATCCCCAGCAGAAAAAGTTCCAGTTTATATTCAATTTGTTGTTCTATAATTGGTTGTATCCATTTCCAAATTTTAATCCAATACTTTGGCTTGGTTGTTTTCTCGCACACATTTCGTGACCCATCTAGGTAACATCACCAATGCTATAAGGAGAAGGAGGTCTAATGTTAGAACGATTCTTCTCCTCTGCAGGGAGCACCGAAGATGCTGCCCACCAGATGACCTACCAGCGTCTTCGTCAACTGCTCTGCAATGAACTATCCTGCCAGGCATGCAGGCGGGCCGCTCAGGAGGCCTGTCCGCTGGTTTATGGGCAGTGTGCAGACGACGGTCGCTATGCCAAGCCCGGGTCCTTGCTTTCCTCACGGTCCTGCCAGGAAACCCAAGTCTCCACCGCCACATCAAGCGAAGACGAACAGGACTCCTACCTCTGGACCTCCAGTGTGACTTCAGAAGTGGGACCCGATTCCTTCAGCTCAGAGGACACTGAGTCCACCGATACCAGTCAGCATGTGGCGAGTGTCCCTGTGGGGCAGAAGGCCTCGAAAGCCACCTCCCAGGACCGAGAGACATGGGACAGTTTCTCTAGGGAGCTGGATGATTATATGGAGGACGTCTCAAGTTGGTCATCCAGCACGTATGAGACCTCTTCCATCAGTACCTGGACGGACTCTTCTAGCGACTCCACCCTCGTCTTCAGCAGCTTGAAGAGCCACCGGTCCAGTAAATACCACAAATACCGGTCCAGTAAATACCAGAAGCAGAAGAGCAGCAGAGGCTCATCTGAGCGAGCTTCTCCTGAGGCTGCCAAGGTAGAGGAGATGCGCTTTCTGCCTGTGCCCGTCCCCTTCATGAAGGAAGCCATGATTCAGGGCTTAGAGTCTCACTGGGTAGCCAAGAGGCTCCAGCATCTTCTGGGGATGCCCTGGGTTCTTCTCAGGTTCCTCAAGAGCTTCATGCCCTCTGCTCCCGCTTCCACCTCAGACAGGCCCCTGGGGGTCACAGTTGTGGTGAGGAGGCCTCGAGTCCTCGCCTTTGTGGCCGCCGAGACCAAAAAGAAGCTGGAGCTTCACCTGAAGAAGAGAGTCCAACTGAAGCGATGGCAGCTGCCCTGGAAGGTCCAAGAAGCTCTCAGACACATGAAGTCATCTCCTCCTCCTCCTGCTCCTGCTCCTCCTCTGCCCAAGATTGAAACTTCTCTAGTGCAGAAACCGGAAAAGAAGGCCAAACGTTCAGTGGTCACAGGTCCACCGTTGCTCCAGAGGTCGCTGGAGGTCATCCAGATGAAGTTGAAGCTTCACCTGGCAAAGAAGTGTGTCGAAATACAAGCAGAGGCATTTCCAGAGGTAGTCCTTCGTTCCTGGAGGTGCTCAGACTTGGCCAAGCAGGCTCTGCCCAAGCTGGCACCTTGTGTGGACAAACCTTCAGAAGCTCACCTGGTTTTCCTCCCCCAGGACGCTAAGACGGACCTGGCGGTGCAGAGAAGGCGCCTGAGTTCCTGTTGGGACCCGGGAAAGCAGTATGTAGAGTCCCTGTCTGGAATGGCCCCTCCTCCAGTTTCCGCCAAGCCCCTCCTGGGCAGGAAGGCAGCTTCCGAATTCTCGGGGGCGCAGACCCCGTTTCTCCAGCAAGGGGGGCGAGAAACCTTGGAAGCCCACGTGAGAAAAAAGAGGCTGCACCATGAATGGGGCCTCCCCAGTGTGGTCAGGAGATCTCTGAAGGCTTTCCTGCCGAGCGTGGCCCCACGGGGTTCAGTAATCCGGCAGACTAAGAGCCGCGTCGAAACTCTGCCGTGGAAACTTGGCTTTCTCCCTGAGGACACCTGCCTTCTCCTGGAGTTCCACCTTCAGAGGATGAAGCTCCAACAGAGGTGGGGCTTGCCCAGGAGAGTCCTCGAGACCTACCGACGGCTGTTTCCAGAACTTCCTTATAAGGGGAAGAGAGGGGCAGTGAACGGGATAAGACCACTGCTGGGACGGCCCAAGCAGGAAGAAGAGAAGGCTAGAGAAACTCAGGGCCTTCCATTATGTCCAGTTCAACCACCCCTGGTGTTAAAAACGAAGGTCCTGAAGAAGGTGCAGGCCCAGCTGACTAAGACACATCTGGAGGTGTCCTTGCAAAGCTTTCCTGCTGCCCCAGAAATCTCCTGGAGATCTTCTCAGTGGTCTCACTCACTAGTTCCGGAGGAGAAACCTCGAGCCAGGTTTGGCCTTGGAGAAACTCTGACGGGCAGTGCGAGGCAGGAAGGAAGCAGTGCTCTCCTGCCAAAGAATGTGGGATGTCTGGGAGATTCCTTTAGATCTACTCTGGAGACCCATTTCAAGAAAAAATCCCTGGAGATTAGATTCCAGTTAATAGGATATGAGATGTTTTCTGGGCCCACCAAATGTGTTTTTCTTCCAAAACTTTCTTCTCTCTCCTCGGAAATCAAACCCAGAACATCTTGTTTGTATTTTGTGGAACAGGACATTGTGGAAAAGATTAACTTGAACATTAAACGCAAGCATTTAATGCATCTTTGGGGCCTTCCAACTATCTACACTAAATCCTTGAATAAGACGTTTGGCAATGTTGTTGCAGGAGGACCGCCACTAGAGATGGCCAGGCTCAAGAGGCGGACTCTGGAGAAGGACATTGGCCCGGAGAGTCAAACAGCCAATGCAATGGGTTCCAGAGAACAGAGATTCTCAAGGAAAGGTCCATGTTTTGTCCATATGGAGATTCTGGATCTTCTGGAGATGCATGTCCAGCGCAAGAAGCTACAGCACGAATGGGGCTTACCATCCATGGTTCAAAGATCTCTTCAGGCCTTTGCCGCACTCTCTTTAGAACCAGAACGTCTCTTAGAGGGGCTTGGCATGGCCACTCCCAGCTCGTTCAAGGTGACAATTAAAATAACCGAACGCTTGTTATTCTTGGACCTTGAGACGCAGAAGCTTCTGGAGGCTCACATGAAGAGCCGAACTGCAGCCCATCGATGGGGTCTCCCCAAGCGTGTCCAGGTATCATTGAAAATATTTCTGCCCCCTGGAACTTCCCAAGTTGAGGGCGACCAGGGTGAAGCCGAAGCCCCGTGGAACGCCTACAACCGACTCTTCCAGACTGCCTCAAAGCAACGGCACAAAGCAGAAAACATACGTCGTGTAACCACAGTCAAGGAGGCTCTGCCCAAAGCTGGCCTTCTAGGACGAATGTCCCAAGGAAAAATCTCGATGTCTGGAAGAGAGACTCAGAAGATGTCACCTGGCCAAGAGACCACCCTGGCGTTCCTTAAACAAGAAGAGTTGGATTTTATGGAATTCCATGTACAGCACAAGAAGATCCAGCACGAGTGGGGATTGCCAACTCTTGTGCAGAGATCTCTGCAGGCTTTTGCGCCAGTACCTTCTGAGCCTCCGAGAAGGTCCTTGCCAGGTCTGGTTCTGAAGAGGTTGGGAGAGGGAAGAAAAGCAAGTAGGCTGGTGCATGCGCCACAGTCTATGATAAGAGTGGTGGTCCATTACCCGTACTTTTTAAGTCAAGAGGCAAAGGACCGCCTGGAGTATCATGTGAGCCGTCAGATCCAGGAACACACCTGGGGCCTTCCTCTACTGATCCAAGATTCGTTGAGAGCAATGGTCCCTTCACATCAGGTCCCTGTCGAAAAGGCCCACCGTGAACGTCGTGTGGGATTCCACCTGCGAGAGGGAGTTCATGCTTCCCGTTCCAGAAGAGAAGGACCACCCTGGTGGACCTCATCCTGGAAAGAAGCCACCGTCAAGCCGGTGAAGAACATCCACCAGAGGAAACCAGAGGCAAGATCTAGTTCCAGCTTCCCAGAGGCTGCCGTCAGATCCCCTGAGGTCAGGCAGCTTTCCTACATCCATACATCCTGGGACCTTCTGGGGTTTCACGTCATCCAGAAGAAGATCCAGCATGCCTGGGGCCTGCCATCTGCCATCTTGAAATCTCTGGGCATTTTTGCTCCCTTTCCACTCAACCTAGAGAAACACACTGGAAGGAGGCCCCAGAGGCTTCCAGGAGACAAGGCAGATGTGGAAACGAAGGCCCAGCAGCTTTGGTTCCTTGACACAAACATACGGCAACATCTGGAGAGCAGTGTGAGGACTATGGTCACAAAGCATAGATTGGAGATTCCAAAACGGATCCAACACCTGTTTCATCCATTCACCCCTCCTCAGCCCTCTTCCCAGGTTCCAGAACGACTTCTCTGGTCTCGCAGGTATAGACGGCCTCAGGACACATCACTTGCTCCCCAAATTTTGGCACCATTGCAAAAGGCAAAGCGCCATTTGGGGGCAATGGAGACACCGCAAAGAGCATTACAGGTTAAGGCAGGGGAGACTACTGAAACAATGAGGTTCTTTTGTCCCAAAACGATGCCCTCTTTCCTCCCTGTTGAGGAGAGGGATCTTCTGGAATTCCATATCCAACACAAGAAAATCCAGCACGCGTGGGCCCTACCGTCTATGGTGCTTAGATCTCTCCATGTCTTTGCCCCGTATCTTCAAGCAGAGAGAACTAAGTCTAGGAAACCCAGAAGGGAGACAAGGGACGTGCAAATCCTCACTCAAGACCTCATTTTCCTCAGCGCTGAGATGAAGGAACGCTTGGAGGCCCACCTGAGACATCGTACTTCAGAGCACAGATGGGGCCTTCCAGGAAGAATCCGGCAATCTCTGACGGCCTTCCTGCCACCCGGATCTCCTTCTCATCCTGGGGTGACTGGATCCCACCCTCTTTTGCCTTTGCCACCCAAATCGTTGCCGACAACGGACGACGTCTATGAACCGGTGATTTTTAAGCCAAAGCCCAAACAGAAGACTTTAGTAAAACGGAGTATTTGTGATAAGAGACAGAGAGCAACAGGCAGATCTCGGCAAACTAACGCTCAGACTTGCTCAGGGACCAAGACGGGACTCTCTTTCCTCCCAGAGGGCATCCAGAACATTCTGGAATTCCACATCCAGTGGAAAAGGATCCAGCACGCATGGGGTTTGCCGTCAACGGTGCTACAGTCGTTGCAAGCTTTTGCCCCACATCTCTTTAAAGCTGAGAAGTGCACTAGAGGGATGGTGGCCAAGGTTTCCCCATGGGATGGAGAAGTACAAATCATTAGTCAAGACCTCGATTTCCTTAGCGTTGAGGAAAAGGAACGCTTGGAGGCCCACCTGAGACATCTTACATTGAAACACCGATGGGGACTTCCCGAAAGGGTTCAGCAATCTCTGAGGGCCTTCCTGCCACCCATATCGCCTCCTCCTCAATCTGAGATGACTGGATCCCTGCCGCTCTCGCCCTATCGACCCACAGCCACCTACATGCAGCCTTTGTGGACTTCTAAGGAGACGGAAGATCCTCAAATCCTGCCACCTTCCTCTCCTTCTTTATACACCACCAGGAATGACGTGTCCAATGTTGGTAAGCCTGAAAGGAGAGCCAGCTTCCAAAAAGTGACGTTTGCAAATGGAGGGACCACGCCGAGGGGGAAAAACAGGATGCCTCTTCCAGGTGTTAAGGCAAAGATGGTCAGCTGGCAGACGGAAGACAGTTCTCCAAAGACAACCAAGCAGAGAGACCCTCTAGAAGGACTGGATTCTCCTCCAAAACCTTCAGCGGCTGCCAGGGAACTGAAAGGGTCTCCTAAGATACCCATCAGTCTCTCCTACCATTCACCAGCCCCAAAGAAAAGTGCCATGGCCTCGTCAAAATGGCCAGAGGAGAAGAAGAAAAAGAAGAAGGAGAAAGTCCGATGGAAGCTAGAGGAAGATCTGGTAGATGATTCCTCTCTGCTAGCAGAAGACAACGAAGCCCAGGATTCTTCTTGGTCCTCAGGAGATGACATGGAAGAGTCAGAAGGGTCCTCAGGGGATGTCACGAGCAGTTCTTCTCTCCAAGAGCCAGAAACTGCCAAGATGTCTTGCAGGCCTTGGGAGGGCCAACCATATCATGCTTCCATCCCTCAACAAATCTCCTATTTCTTCCCACACTGTGTTCATGTTCCCAATTCCTCCTACGAGGATGTTGTAACGAGACATTACGGACAAGTCAAGAGGGAGCATCATGTAACATGGAGCAGCAGGCTACAAAGGAGAGGAAGGAGGCTTATGTGGAACGAGTTCCTTGGTCACTCTCTGGGAGAAGCAACCAGGTGCCAAGCATTTTGTAGAACCCAATTGCCAGAAGAGTGGTCTTCTGAATGCGAGAGATTCCTCTGCCTGCCACATCCTTCATCCTCTAGACAAAGCAGGTCCCCCACGGGAGGCCATGATGTTCAATCTCCCAAGGAGAGTAGAAGGGGCCCACTTCAAAAGCAAGACGCCATAAGGACAGATGTTGAACTTCAGGTCCATCATGAAAGTTGTACCTTGACCCTGAAGACGGACAGTGAGGAAGAGGGGAGAAAGGAGAGTGTCACCTTTTCCATCGCTAAGGAGCAGAGCCTTTTGTCCCTGGAGACCAAGTCCCAAGGCGGCTCAGAAGGCATGAGGGGAGATGATTGGGACCAGGGGAGAAGGTCGGAGGTGAAGTGGGAAGACCAGAACAAGGAGGCAGGAGAGTCCCTCAGAGAAGAGATGGGCAGCTGGAGATGGGCTAACTCCTCAGCAACGAGACAACCCCCAAATTTAGCTGAGGGTCCTGCCCTTTCCTTGGTGGCCCCCTTGGAAAAAACAAGTGATCAGATCTACAGCACAGTGGTGGGATCTGGAGATCATGGAATCCTAAAGCCAAGTGAGATTCCAGACCGTAAGGACAAGGTCCTCCGGCTGAAAAGACAGGCTCCAGTAAACCTTATGCAAGCAGGAGATATGGGGCAGGGTGGTGGGGCCCAATGTCCTCATCCTAGAGGGAGGAGGCCTATCGACCATTCCCCAGGAAGGCCCCCAGAAGCTGGGAAGAAGAAACAGGTGAAGGTCAGCAGGTCTTCGATGGAAACTCGCCAAGAACTCCTCGACTTCCGGAGGCTGGCCTTTGACCCGAAGCTCAGCCAGGGTTTGGAGATTCCTAGACAGGGGCTCCACAAGACACCCCAGGAACAGAGGTCTCCAGAGAGCGAGAAGATGACCATTTTAGGGAACATCCTGGAGAAGAAATTGAATCTGCAACAGGGACTGTTCATTTGGAGGCAGAGCTCAAGACCAAAGGAAAAAGAAGGAAGGGGGCGAAAGAGAGACAAAAGGGAAGGAGGAGGAGGAGGAGGAGGAGGAGGAGGAGGACAGGCAGGGAGACTACCACAACCATTGTCATCACCCATGGACAAGCAGAGCTCCGCCCTCTGCACCATCCTGCAGGGGAAGCTCCATCTCTGCAGAGAGATCCTGAAAGGAAAGCTTTGTTTCTGGAGGAAGAGCCAGGAAAAGCCAGGAGGGGTTCCCAAAACCAGGAGAACTGGGAAATCCGGGGGGGCGAATGGAATAAAATCAGGGGTGGTGAAGTAGGAGATCTATATTCTGCAGTACCTTTTCACTAATAAATCTTCATTTTTGGCAGCGTTGTGTCTAGGGTCTGCCTGAAAGAACATAGAACAACAGGATTGGAAGAGACCTTGGAGATCTTCTAGTCCAGTGTTTCTCAAAGTGGTCCGTACCGCCCCCTTGGGGGGCGTTAAAGAAGTGCAAGGGGCGGTAGTAAGTTCCGCCTTACATGGGGGCGTTGAACGTACAGAAGGGGGCGTTGAACAAATTCTATTAATTAATTAATTAATTAATTAATTAATTAATTAATTAAATTTATAAACCGCTCCCTCTCCCCGAAGGGACTCGGGGCGGTGTACAGTCAAAGTGAAAGTTAAAACACCATATCCATATACATAGAGGAGGCATCAAAACCCGTAAAAACGAATCACATAAAATCTGTACAATAATGAAATTAAAACAACATTAAAATCTACCCCAGAAATTTAAAATAACTGCCAGGAGGATCAAAGAATAAAAGTATAATTGGGCCAGGCCAGCTAATTGGAACAGGTGGGTCTTGAGTTTCTTGCGGAAGGAGCGGAGATCAGTGGTGGTTCTAATGTCGGGGGGGAGGTCATTCCAGAGGGTTGGGCCCATCACAGAGAAGGCCCTACTCCTGGGCGCCACCCGCTGGCATTGCTTAGCGGACGGCACCCGGAGGAGTCCCTCTCTGTGAGAGAGAATTGGTCGCAGGGATGTATGGGGTAGGATGCGATCCCGCAGGTAACTAGGTCCTGTGCCATGGAGCGCTTTAAAGATGGTAATCAACACCTTGAAACGCACCCGAAAAACCACAGGTAGCCAGTGCAGCTTATTACTTGTTCTGTGACTAGGCGGACTCACACAGCAGTCATTGCGCGCGGCACGCGGGCAAACCTGCAACACCGATTGTTGCTGTTGGAAACATGGCTTTCATACGAGCGAATGTGCACTTCCTTAGTCAGTCTTGGGTCTAACATTGCATCCCCAGTAGCGCAAGGAATAGAAAATTCAATAAAATCCCATAGAATGCTGATCAAATTTCTATGATATCCTATTCAAATTTCTATGGCTGTGCTACTGGGGGTCTAGTGTTTGCCGCGCGCAGTGACTGCTGTGTGAGTCAGCCTCCTTTCACTGCGCCAGGAATGGAGGCTTCCCCAGTAGCACAAGGAATAGAAATTTCAATAGAATCTCATAGAAAGGTGATCAAATTTCTACGGCTGTGCTGTTGGGGTTGCTGGGTCTTCTTCCTTAGAGTTTAGGCGTCCTTGGCACATCTGACGAGTGAAAATGCCAGTTTCGGATAGGTCCTTCCCTTCTGTCTGAACAGCCAATGACGTTACAGATCGTCATTTGTGTGTCAGACGTCGGAGATGCCCAGTAATTACTACCATAGAGTTATGAATAGATTTCCATAGAAATATTGTAAAATTCTATTGATAACTCTATGGCTTTTTCCACCGGGATGATGTTGTTAATCGACGGATTTTCAAATTAATTGTATTATCAGCCATCCTAAGATAAGGTGTGTGTTTGACCACCTCTATGGTCGTTCTAACCGTTAGAACTATTGGTATTGATATAGAATTTAAATAAATATTTCGTATAAGTCGATGTACAAGATTACAACATCCGTGCTTCAATATCTTGTTATAAATTAATAGAGTTCAGTCATAAAGCTGGCCTATTGTTTCTGGGGCTCGTAACATAAAAGCTAAGCTGCTTGCAAACTAGGATATAGCAAGCACTTGCAAACATTCCTGTAACATAAAACATCTTTTCTTGCAACTGCTTGCATAGCCACACGCAAACGTAAAAAATGCAACCACTTGTTTTTGGCAATGTAACATAAACCTCCAATCCGCTTGCAAAGCCGTTCGCAAATTTGCATGCAGCTGGAGGCGCTTGCAAAGTCACCTTTCTATGATTCATCGATGAGAATGAAGAAAAAGCCAGAGTTATCAATGGAATTTCCTAATACTTCTATGACATCATGTTCATAGATCTACTGGTGAAAAAGACCATATAGAGTTATGAAAAGAATTCGATCAAATATCTATTGTATTCTATCAAAAATTCAATTAATATATTTTTCACCTGTCTATGCTATGGCGTTTCCACAGGGTACCTTCCCAGAGGGTAAATCCACAGATATATAAATAGAATTCTATTTTTCTATAGAAAGCAAACGAATTTCCATTTATATCTCTATGAATTTTCCACTGGATCGCAGCTGTTAAAGTGCATTGACGCTGACATCGATATACTTTCCTATATCAATAAAGCAAGTGGTTACAAAACAAAGCAAGAAGCTTTATGTTACAAGCATTTGCAAGTAGGCGCAAAGCCACTTACAAGTTTGCAAATGCAAACGACTTTTGCGATCGGCTTTATGTTACGAGCCCCTGGTTTTTTGATTTATCAATTAGGATTGTTAGGTTATTACATTAGGTAGTTTGCATGTAAGGTTTCTTAATATTTATAGTAAGTTGATAACACCGTATATTTTTTTCAGATTTTTTTGGTTACCAAAGTTATGTCTCGGAACACATCAAAGAAAAAGTGCAGACAGTATTCAGTTGAATATTTGAAATTCGGCTTTATTACTGCTCCTCATAATGATCAAAAGCCTTTGTGTCTTATTTGTGAGAAAGAACTCTCTAACGAGGCGATGAAGCCATCAAGACTTGCTGAACACCTTAAAAAAATGCATCCTGATCAGGTGAACCAAGATCTATCGTACTTTCAAGCTTTAAGAGACAAATTAAGGCAAAGAAAATCTATCGTCTCTTTTCTGACAAAAACAAACACAAAAAGCTGACGATGGACTCGTTTGTTCTTACAATATTGCCAAACTAATTGCTAAATCAGGGAATCCGCATTCAATTGAAGCTTCTTTTACCTGTCGTAGAAGAAGTGTTGCGCACAGTAGTACATCATAGCTCTCCTAGTGTCATCACCAAATCTATTCCTCTCAGTGATGATACTGTTCGAAGAAGAATTGATGAAATGGCTGAAGATATTGAAGAAAGTTTGTGTGATATTCTGAAAAAACAAAGATTTGGCCTGCAACTGGATGAATCTACGCTACCAGGCAATGAAGCACTGCTCTTGGGTTATGCTCGTTTTATTAAAGATAATGAAGTAATGCAAGAATTACTGTTTGCTAAGGAGTTGGAAACAGACACTCGAGGTGAGCCTATTTTTACGGTAGTTGAACAATTCTTCAAAGAACAAGATATACCAATGAAAAACATCATTGCTTGTGCTACAGATGGTGCTCCCGCATTAACAGGAAAACACAAGGGATTTCTTTCTTATTTAAAAAAGGCAGTACCAGACGTTTTTACGATACATTGTGTAATTCATCGACAGCATTTGGTTGCCAAAAACTTGAGCTGTCGTCTTCATAATTCCCTCAGCATTGTTGTAAAATCAGTGAATAAAATTAAGAATCAACCCCTCAATTCTCGAATATTACGTCAATTGTGTGTTGAGAATAACGAAGAATTTGACCGTCTCCTTCTACATACCGAGGTGAGATGGTTATCCAAAGGAAACTGTTTTAAACGATTTTATTCTCTGTTCGACACAGTCGGGCAATTTTTACAGGAAAATAAATGCAGTGATTTGAGTGATGATCTCTTGGCATGCAAAACGGATATTGCGTATTTAACTGATTTATTCTGTATATTCAATGATTTAAATTTGCAATTACAAGGTGATGATATAAGCCTCATTAAGGCAAAATCTAAAATTTGTAATTTCATAGAAAAGCTGCGTTTCTTCAGAGAAAACATTGGTCGTTGGAATTTGCCTCATTTTCCAACTGTTAAACTACAAATTGCTGACACTGATACTTCTATAGTAGATGACGACCTCTTGATTTATTGTGATCATTTGAAATCTCTGCAGGAGAACATGATTGAAAGATACCAAGATCTTATAAATATGGAAATCCCGGACTGGGTGCTAAATCCATTTACTTATGTTTGTGGAAGTGACACTAATCTTGTAATTCAAGAAGACTTAATTGCTGTAAAGAACGACTTTGAATTGAAACCTCTCTTCAAAAAATCGTACGCGGATTTTTGGTTGCAGAAAGAAATTCCTGAAAGATATCCAAATTTGTGGGAGGCAATTAAACTTTATTTTCTTGCTTTCCCATCGTCTTACATGGCTGAATGCGGATTTAGTGCGGTTTCTAAACTTCTTACCAAGCAAAGAAATCGCCTGCAAATTGTAAAAAGGGGAGATTTGAGACTACTTCTAAGCAACATCGATCCTAGAGTGAGTGAATTGGTTGCGAAACATCAGTGTCATCCATCTCATTAAAAGTTCTGAATAAAAGTTGAGTTTATCAAACATTGTTCTGCACCATTAAAATTTATTTACATGTAATACATTTTACAATTTAATACATTTTGTATATTATACAATTAAATAATCTTTAGGGGGCGGTGGTTAAAAAAAAGTTTGAGAAACACTGACCTAAGGTGAAACACTTTAGAAGGCATGACAAAGGGCAGCAGCTAGTTCTGAAAATGAAATCTTTTAAAGTGTGGATTTCTCTGCCAAATAATTTTAAGTCAACGAAAGCACTTGGAATTGTTTTCCTTACTTTGTTTGGATCATCTTATGCTTGTAAGCAGCTGCTTTTAACTTTGAATTATATCAAATCTGACACCAGAAACAGACCTGAATGCTGCCTGTGTTGCTCTCAAACTTAAGAGTATGAACCAAGGTTAGACAAATTATCAGCATGCATGCAACAGCAAAAATCATATTAATTGTTCAATAACATGCCAAATGCACTTTTATCTTTCAATAAAGTTTTTTGTATCATTGAAAGCTGTTATTGTGTTTTTCTTTTAAGACAAAAGATGTTAATGTATGAGTTGTTTCTTGTAAACTAAAATTTCAGTATTCAGTTTAAATTGCCATGTTGGCACTTCGAGATAAATACGGGTTTTGGGTTGCAGTTTGGGCACTTGGTCTTTAAAAGTTTTGTCATCCTAGGCCAGGCATGTCCAAAGTCCGGCCCGTGGGCCATTTGCGGCCCGGGGGCGGTTTAATACGGCCCTCTAACAGCCCTTCCTGCTCTGTGTAAATGCGGCCCTCCCACGGCCCTCCCTTTTGACTGAGGGTGGCAAGGAGAAGACTGTCTGCCACAGGAGGGAGAGCGGTGAGAGGGCCGCATCGGAAGCCCGATCCTGATGTCACCGCCCTGTCGCTCACAACGCGCCACCCTCAATCAGAAGGGAGGCCGTGGGAGGGCCGCATTTACATCTTCTGCTTGAGGGCGGCACGTTGGAAGCGACAGAAGACTGTCTGCCACAGGAGGGAGGGCGGTGAGAGGGCCGCATCGGAAGCCCGATCCTGACGTCACCACCCTTCTTCTGTGGCAGACAGTCTTCTGCTTGAGGGCAGTGCCCATGCCTGACTGCAGCTCGTTGGGAGCGACAGTGGGCGGTGACATCAGGGCCGGGCTTTGATCAGTGTGAAGTTTCTCTGCTTTGCTTCATCTCCAGCTATCTTGTAGTATATATGAGGTGTGAGACAGCCATTTTATGGGCTGGGATGTGGGGAGCTGGACAGGGGTAGGTAGGGCCCTGGCCTAGCAGAATTTGTGAAGTGGTGGAAGTGTGTGAGCTGTTACCAGAGAGTCTGACCTTGTCAAAGCAAATAACACAGCTTCCACCTGCCAAGGTCAAACAAAAGCAGAATCATGCTCGCTAAATATGAACAAGGAGCAGCTCTCCAAAATGTGATTCCTGCCATATTACTCTCATAAACATATTTCCACAAGGGCCAGATTTTTACTCTGTCACTGCTCCCTTCACCCTCCCCCTTCTGGCCAATTTATAAAATGGCGACTATAAATAAGAAAAGCAAAGTTGAATGAATGAAATGAATGAATGAATGAAATTTAATTTGTTAGCCGCACCCTCTCCAAAAGGACTCGGGGCGGCGTACAATAAAACGCATGCAATATACATATATATACAATACATATACAAATACAAATAAACACATACACGTACATGTACATGGAGGAGGTAACACTCATAAAATATATATAAAATAGAATTAAAATAACTATTTAAAACACCCTCAGTTAAAATTACAAAATTTAAAAAACCCGTCAGGAGCAATAGGATAAAACTATGGTTGAGCCAGGCCAGCTAATTGGAAGAGGTGGGTCTTGAGCTTTACACGGAAGGAGCGGAGATCAGAGGTAATCCTGATATCAGGGGGGAGGTCATTCCACAGGGCTGGGCCCGCCACAGAGAAGGCTCTGCTCCTAGGCGTCGCCCCCCGACACTGTTTGGTGGACGGCACCTGGAGAAGTCCCTCTCTGTGCGAGCGAATTGGTCGTAGGGATGTATGGGGCAGGATGCGATCCCGCAGATAACTAGGTCCTGTGCCATGGAGCGCTTTAAAGATCGTTATCAGAACCTTGAAACGCACCCGATAGACCACAGGAAGCCAGTGCAGCTCGCGCAGGAGAGGTGTTACATGGGAGCACCTAGTACTCCCCATAATCACCCGCGCGGCCGCATTCTGGACCAACTGCAGTCTCCGAGTGCATCTCAAGGGAAGCCCCATGTAGAGAGCATTGCAGTAGTCCAGGCGAGACGTCACCAGCGCATGAGTGACTGTGCGTAAGGCATCCCGGTCCAATAGGGGGCGCAATTGGCGCACCAGGAGAACCTGGTGGAATGCCCCCCTTGCCATGGCTGTCACATGGTCATCCATGGACAGCCGGGCATCCAGGAGGACGCCCAAATTGCGCGCCCGCTCCACGGGGGCCAGCTGTACGCCCCCAATGGCCAGAGATGGAGACAACTGGTTGAACCGGGGGGGCGGAACCCACAGCCACTCCGTCTTGGAGGGGTTGAGTTTGAGTCGGTTGCCATCCACCCAGACCCGTACGGCTTCCAAGCACCGGGACATCACTTCAGTTGACAGTGAGGGCCGCCGTTTCCAGGAAAGGTGGAAAGTGGAATTTTTTTTCACTGAAATACGGAATCACTGTGTTTGTCTGATATGTCAAGAGACTGTGGCTGTTTATAAAGAATTTAATATCAAAAGACACTACCAGACAAAACATAGCACATATGACAAACTAACAGGGCGCGACCACAGTGAAAAGTTGAAGCAACTTGAAGCAGTTTTAATGTCTTAGTTTTAGCGATTTTTCACAAGAGCCCGTGAGTCAAATAAAAATGCCACAAAGGCAAGCTATGACGTGGCAATGCTAATTGCTAAAAATTGCAAGTCTTTTGCTGAGGGTGATTTTATTAAAGAGTGCGTTATGAAAATGGTTGAAAATATCTGTCCCGAGAAGAAGCAAGAGTTTGCCAACATTTGCCTGGCTCGTAACACTGTAGCACGGAGAATTGAAGATATTTCATCAGATATTAAGAGACAGTTGACGTCCAAAGGACAGGATTTTGACTTCTTTTCAATAGCTGTGATGAAAGCACAGACCTATCTGACACAGCTCAGTTGCTGATTTTTTTGAGAGGGGTGGACGATGAAATAAATGTGACTGAAGAGCTACTTGACCTCCAGAGCCTTACGGACCAAACTAGAGGAAAAGATTTATTTGTTGCTGTTAGTTCCGCAATAGATGACATGAAACTGCCCTGGAACAAAGTTACTGGGATTATTACTGATGGGGCACCTGCTATGGCTGGTGAACAAAGTGGCTTATCAACCCTAATCTGTAACAAGGTGATTGAAGAAGGAGGCGAAGCTATTAAACTCCATTCTATCATTCATCAACAAGTTCTCTGTGCTAAATATCTCAAATATGATCATGTTATGAAACCGGTTGTAAAGACTATTAATTTTACTCGCGCTAAAGCTCTGTGCCACCGCCAGTTTAAACAGTTTCTACTGGACATCCAGGCTGAATATGAAGATGTTTTATATCACAACGATGTAAGATGGTTCAGTCGAGGGTCTGCGCTGCAGCGTTTCTACTCTCTCAGAAAGGAATTCAAAGAATTCTTGGAAACAAAGGGACAACCGATGCGAGAATTATCTGATCCTATTTGGCTGGCTGATTTGGGGTTTCTAGTTGACATAACAAAGCATCTGAATGTATTAAACACGAGTCTTCAGGGAAAAGATGCAGCGGTGAACCAGCTTTATTCACACCTCAAGGCCTTTGGAACAAAGCTGCAACTTTTCCAAAGGCATTTGTCACAAACACAGCCCAATACCATACATTTCCCAGCATTGCAGGAAATAATGAACAGTTTTTCACAGGACAATATCAGTGTGCAAATGAGCAGGTATGCAGCAGACATCGCATCTCTGGCTGGAGAGTTTAAACGGCGCTTTCAAGATTTTGCAGCTATTGAAAAGGAGATCAGCCTTTTCTCCTCTCCATTCTCTGTTAACCCCGATGATGCTCCAGATCAGCTGCAGCTTGAGCTCATTGAGCTGCATTGTGACAGCGAGTTACGAAGTCGTCACCAACAGCTCTCTCTTGTGAACTTTTACCGCCAACTGGATAAGGGCAGGTTTCAGGAGATTCGGACATTGGCTAAGAAAATGCTGAGCTTGTTTGGCTCAACGTATTTGTGTGAGAAGACATTCTCTGCTATGAACTTTAACAAGAACCGTGTGAGGACAAGACTAAGTGACTCTCATCTGCGTGACATTTTGCGCATCAAAACCACTGCCTTTGTACCAGACCGAGCCTATTTGCTGCAGTACAGATCTCAGTTTCACCCTTCACATTAGTGGAGGTAAGTTTTTTTTAAATTTATTTAAAATACATTGTGAAAACTCAGCTGTCAGTTGATCTTAATGTTATGAAATGAAAAGTATGCCATTTGCAATTAACTTGGCATAAAATAATTCATTTGCATTTAATTGTAATTGTTCAAAGAATGTTCGGAAAAATGTTCGGCCCTCCAGCATGTTCACTTCATCCAATCTGACCCTCTTTGAAAAAAGTTTGGACACCCCTGTCCTAGGCTTAACTGATATATTTCAAAATATAACCAATTTATGGAAAAGAGCAACAGAGTTAGGGTTTATGTAATAATGCATAAATTACACCATACCTTGCAGGTAGAGGGCTTGGGGGGGAAATTTACCAAATAAGGGAATACTGTTAATAGGTGCTCTAAATAGCTTACGAGCTTGCTAGTACCCAGCCAATGGGGAAACCAGGACAGTGTTGAGCATCGGGTAAAAGGGTATAAAAACCTGTTGCGTACTTTAATCTGGGTCTATTTTGTATTCACACATATTTGCAAATGCATCAATAAACTTGCTACTTTTTGGTACCAGATTCCCTTCATTGTTTTATTGCTTCATTCCCATTTCTAACACAGGTACCCACTTGAGGCACCCTGCCCCATACATCCCTGCGGCCGATTCGCTCTCACAGGGAGGGACTCCTCCGGGTGCCGTCCACTAGGCAGTGCCAGCGGGAGACGCCCAGGAGTAGGGCCTTCTCTGTGATGGGCCCGACCCTCTGGAATGACCTCCCCCCCGACATTAGAATAACCACCGATCTCCGCTCCTTCCGCAAGAAACTTAAGACCCACCTGTTCAACTCAGCTGGCCTGGCCTAACCGCAGTTTTAATTCTTCTAGCCTGCATTTAAAATTTTTAGGGGTAGGTTTTTTAGGTTGTTTTTAATTTTTATTCTACTGTACAGCCTAATATTTAATTTGATTTTAGGGGTATTTAAGATTATTTAATTTTATATACTGTTTTTATCTTGTTGTCTGTACACCGCCCCGAGTCCCTTCGGGGAGAGGGGGCGGTCTATAAATCTAATAAATCTAATCTAATCTAATCTTGAAACAATTGTTTAAAAATAACTCACAATCCAGATGGGGAACCATGGCCCAGTCCTCCTCTCAACCCCATAAAGAACAGGCAAAGTCCTTCTGAAAATCTGCCCGGACTGAAGACTGATGCCATGTATTAAACATTAAAGATAAGGACTGTTTTAAGCTTAAGGTGACCAACCGTCCCCCCTTTAGGGAGGACAGTCCTTCTTTTGTAAGTTCTGTCCTCCCTCGAAAAGTGTCCTCCTACATGTCCTCCTTTTCGATATTTGAAGACTAATCTGTTGCGCGTTATGTGACATATTTGTATTTGACATGACAATTCGTCAAGGCTCGGTATAGTGCAGTATAAGATGCGATTATGAGACGCATGCGCTCCGGACAGGAGACCTTGAGAGCGCCGTGTACAAGTGGCTTTGTTTACTTCTTACCGAAACACAACATGGCAGATACGCACGCAGTAGACTCACGGCACGTCGGCAATTGAATGACTCATGGTAATTATTTCTTTGTCAGTGAATATTCAATTATACAGAGGTAAGTACAATTCACGTTTTATTAATTATCTATTTAATAATTTCCAAATATGTATTTTATTTACAAGTTTATACAACCCTGTTGTCAACAGAAGTGTAAAATAATTTAAATTTAAATTTTAGTGAAGTTTATTTGCTTGTTATTAAAGTTTCAGTTGTAATAATTAATTTTATTTATTCATAATGTGCTTGCATCGTTCGTGCAGCTTTATATTTTATTTTTAATTGTAAATTTCATTTAGGGATGGAAAAATCAAAGAGGAAATGCCATTTCAACGATCAATTGAAAAAGGAATTTCCATTCCTCATATCAAAGAAAGATGCCATTGTTTTCTGCAATATTTGCAGAGGAGAATTTTGTATTGCAGTTGGGGGCAGAGCATCTGTAACGAAATACTTGTCCAGCAACAAACATAAGCAATCATTAGATGCATCAGCTTCCAGTCATAAAGTAACAGGTGTTTTTAAAACTTCAAATTATTCTGAAGATGAAAAACAGTTAGCTGCAATGGAGGGAACATTTGCATTTCATACCATAATTCACAAAGTTTTCGTAGTATGGATTGTACAACTAAATTATTGAAAAAGTTTCACAATGCTAAGTTTTCATGCGCCAAGACAAAATGCGAGGCTATTATTAAATCAGTATTTTAAAATTACTGTGATAAAATACTTACAGCAGACTTGAAAATTGCAGCATTTGTAATGGTTTTATCTGATGCATCAAATCATAATGAAACCAAATTGTATCTAATACTAGTAAGATATTTTAATGTTACCAAGAGGATTCAAGTAAAAATTTTAAATTTAGAATCCATTGAGGGTGAAACTGATGAAATTTTGTCAAACCATCTATACAGAGTAATAAATGAAAACAATTTGAAATCCAAAGTTGTTGCACTAACAGCTGATAATACAAACACAAATTTTGGTGGGCGAAGACGCAAAGAAGTGAATAATGTGCATGTAAAATTACAAGATTTACTCCAAAAGAAAATACTAGGAATAGGTTGTAATGCACATATTTTGTCAAATGCAATCAACATGGCATCATGTGCCATGCCAATTGATGTAGAAGTAATTATAACTACAATTTATTTGTATTTTAGTCGTTTTACTGTTCGTGTGGCTACTTTAAAACAATTTTGTGAAGAAGCGAATGTTGAATACAAAAAACTTTTAGGATATTCAAAAGTTAGATGGCTTGCTCTAACACCTGCTGTAGAGCGTGTGTTCTACAATTATTTGAGCCTCTCCATTCATATTTTTTAAGTTTAGACAAATGTCCTAAAATCCTGGAATCGTTTTTCAATAATGAAATATCTGAGATATTAATGTACTTTGTACATAATCAAGCATCTATTTTTCACAAAACGATTCAAAAGATTGAAGGTGAACACATTTCAGCTACAGAAGTTAGTCTTATTTTGAATGACTTTATCCTTCAATATAAATCTCGATTTGAAGATAAATTTCTTCCTTTAATTATAAAAAGAAAATTGTCAGACTTAGAGGAATCAAATCCGGGCATAACGGAAAAGTTTATCAAATTAGTGCAGAATTTTTACCAAACATGTTTTCAATATATCGAATGGTCTGAAACAAACATCACGGGAAATAACAGTTTTCAATTGTGCTTTTTGACTTCATCGCAAGTATATTGGACAGATATTGAATCTTGTGTTGAGTTTTTATCTAAAGAAATGCCAGACATTAAAATAGACGACAATTGTCTCTTTGAAGAAATTAGAAGACTGAATGTATATTTAAATTCTGAAAAATTAATACAATGGGAAAATCAATACGTTGAAATTGATAAAAAGATGGGTGGATATTTTCAGCCATTTCAAAAATGAACATATTCCATGTGAAAATTTATTTATACTTCTTCAATTTACATTGTGCTGCCCTGGAACTAATGCAGCAGTTGAAAGAGTGTTTTCAATTGCCAATGATTTTTGGACAAGTGAGAAATCGAGATTGAATGTTGATACTCTAGCTGTAGCACTTGCCGTAAAATTCAATATGAACGATATTTCTTATTCAGATATTTCCAATATATTGTTAGAAGATGATACATTGACAAAAAATATTAATTCAATGGAAAAGTACTCATTTAAATAATAATTAGCAGGCATGTGTTGGAAGAAATGTCCTTCTGGGTTTGGCTCCAAGTGGGGAAAAAGACACTGGAGACATGGAGGCTGCTTGGAAAGATGGTTTTAATGGTGGACAGGACCACATGGCTTGAATCCTGAACAGAAAAGGTGATCGCATGCTTCAATGTTGGTGGAGAAGAAGAGAAGGGAAGAGAAGAGAGTGAAGAAGGGTTTGCAGGGCTTTTTATAATCTGTTCGGCCCCACCTATCTGTTTCCTGTTCCTGTGTAAGAAATGTATTCTGATTGGTTGCCAGACTCCCATGGGCCAGTGCAAGGGCAACCGTCTAGGCTGAGTTTTGAATCCAGGTTTGGTTGAGTTCTCAGATGCCATGTGGTCAGTTGAGTAAAAGGCAATATTATCCTGCCTTAATCCCATCACTCTGGAGCTGAAGAGAACTCTTTATTATGTAAAGTGGACTAGCTTGGCCTTCTTAATGGCCCATTGACAAAGTGGGGATGGGCAGGAAACTGCAGGAATTTACTTTGTGTTTAAAATGTGTTTCTCCCTTTTTCACATCCAGGAAAATATAATATTCTGCCTTTTCAATATTTCCTAGGATATTTCATTGTATGGGAGAGAGGGCTGGGTGATAACTTCCTACACATGTAAGCATAATTACAATATAAAATGTTACAAATGTTTTTATTATGCATATATCATATTTTAGTGTATTATTGTTGCAATGAATAAAATATTTTTATTTACGATATTTTTTCCCCAATTTATTTGTCCTCCTTTTCATTGTAAAAAAGTTGGTCACCTTATTTAAGCTAGAAAAGAACCTCTGAATTCAGAAAGGAAAATAAAGTGGTTCAGGAATTTCCCCATTCTCCCACAAGCTGCCCAGTCAGAAGACTAAAATGAGTGAAATCATTGAGAGGGGAAAAAAATCATCCCAAATTCTCTCCAGCCTTGCCTGTGATTGCTAGAAAAAAGGCTCTTCCCCAAGTGTTAGGCCTGTCACTCATGAAATTTCAGGCTCCTCCTCCCAAAATGGCCCTGAAAAGGTCAAATCAAAAAAATGAAAATGGTTCCTCTTTACAACATATCAAGTGTCCTATTTAGCTGCGACTAAAATATATTTTTAAAGAGGAAACTTAAATGAAAATGTCCTTTTGATAATCCTAATCTCTAAAAATGATTTTTAAATAATCCTAAATAATTCTAAACTGCATTCATTTTTCCAGTTATTTATTGCAATTTACAGATATTGGTGCACATTGATAGCAGAGATTTGGTGCAACCAAATGTAGGTTAGTCTGCTCTATGGTGTTCCCCATGTTAAAACTGTATTTTGAATAAAGCAAGACAGGAAGAAAAACAACTGGTTTGAGCTGTGGTACCTCAGGTGTATTCCTTGGACTAACAAGCAAGAACTGGAGCCCATACTAGAAATGTCACTGGAAGGCAAATCACGTTTTTTAAGGGAGATCTGAGAAAATATTTATTAAATTGATATGCTTCCTGTCTCACGCTTCAAAATGACTTGTTATAAAATGTTGTAAATTATAAGTGATTGTTATACAGATTAGATAGGCTAGTCAGCCTGTCTTTCCAAGGAAATATAAATCTTTCTACATGTTTTAAATTGATATTCCAAGGATTGTGGAGTAAACATAATGAACCCCTAAATAAACCCTCACATGTCAGTAATACTTGGCTTGTTTCCCAAATAGCATTAGAGATTATTCTATTTCTCATGAAGAATTTTAATTATTTTGTTTTCTGTATGGTTGTGGCTATTATTCAACTGGGAAATAACTGTATGCATTCCAGATCTCGACCCATAATGCTTAAGAAGCTCATTATGACTCTTGACTGCTGCCAGCTTTAGCAAAACTTAAAATGGGTACGAAAGCTTATTTCTTAATGAAGTTTCTCATTAAGTTTCATAATATCCATTTTCTCAGTTTTGGAGATGGGACATTGCACATTATGCACAAGTGGATAGCTACATTCTTATCAAACAGGCAACAAGTAGCCAAAATTGGAAACGCTATATCAAATCCTGTACCAGTTAACAATGTTAACCAGTTAACCCGCGCTGTCAAAGACCTAGGAGTACTCATTTCAAAAGAGCTTAAGTCCCAGACCAGAGCTCACTGTAACATTGCCAAAAAAGCATTCAGAGTTGTCAACCTTATTTTACTAAGTTTTCTCTCTGGTAACGCTATGCTGCTAACTAGGGCATACAAAACCTTTGCCAGACCTATCCTTGAATACTGCTCATCCGCCTGGAACCCACTGCATTTCGAATATTAATACTTTAAGAGGGTCCAGAGATATTTTACAAGAAGAGTACTCAACTCCTTTGCTCATAATAAAATTATGTATACCACCAGGCTTGAAGTTTTAGGCCTGGATTCCAACCTAAGCTTAGTACATAAGATTATCTGCCATAACATCAACCTGTTAATGACTAATTTTACTTCCACCGCAATAACACAAGGGCTATCAATAGATACATGTAATCCACTCTAATCTTGATTGCAGGAAAAACGATTTCAGCAATAGAGTAGTAAATGTGTGGAACACTCTGCCTGATCCTGTTGTTAGTTCCTCTAACCCCCATACCTTCTACCTTACAACATGGACCTTATGCATTTCTTAAGAGGTCCCTAAGGGGGCATGCATAAGTGCACCAGCGTGCCTACTATCCCTGACCTACTGTCACCATTTATATGTACTCATTTTATGTGTTAATCGCTATGCTTATTGATATCCATTTGTGCCATATTTTCATGTGTTCATGTCTAGGTCTATACTGATACTTGTTTCCTTGTACTTGTTGACAAATAAAATAATCATCTACAATAGTTTTGCTAGTCCTGTGATACACGGCGTCCCACAGGACAAAATCACCACACCACTTCTTTTAATTTCTTAAATGGCTAGTATTGAAAATGAATGAAAAACAGCTTCTATCTGCACCATTAAGAGCATTTTAGCTTAGTGCACCTGTGTATGGTTTGTCACTTGCAGTGGCAGGTAGGATAGCACTCCAAAGGGTTAACGTCATTGCCCAGAGGATCACTGGTTGCCCTCTCCCCTCTTTGGAAGAACTTTATAGCTCCCGCTGCCTTAAGAAAGTGCAAAACGTTCTTAAAGATCCATCTCATCCTAGGCACCCTTTTTTTTTAAACTATTACCATCTGGCAGATGGTACAGGATAATAAAAACAAGGACAATCAGGCTGAAAAACAGCCTCCATCCCAGGACAGTAACTATATTGAATTCTACTGTATAGTGCAATATTAATGCAATATCAGGGCTTTTCAATCCAGTTGTATAAAAAGTAAAGTATGTTACCTCTGTGTTTTTATTTTTATAACAATGTACAGTGAAGACAGTATTTAATTTTGTTGTGCCATGTGCAATGACAATAAATTTCCACAGTGGGTTTAGGAATAATCAAGCCAACAAGCAACCACCAGATGTCCAGAAAAAAGGGTATCCATATTGGCTAAGTTTAATTAGTAACTTGATTAGCGTGCTCAGCTTCTAATACTGTCTAAATATTTTGTAGATTTTGCTAAAAGTGAAGGACGAGAAAGCTTAAAGGGCAGAGTTGCTTAACTGGCATTTTTAAAAAAGAGATCCCAGGATGAGATCCTTAGATCATAATGTATATTGTAGATTTTAGTTAAATCAATGTTTAAGGGCTGGCAAAAATCAAGGTTTTTAAGGGACTACTAACGTTGGAAGAAATGTAAATCTGGATTCAGTGTCAAGTAAGGAGAAAGGCACTGGAAACATAGAGGCTGCTTGGAAGGGGATGGTTTAATGGTGAAGCAGAACCACCAAGGTGGTGTGATTCTGGGTATCTTGACCACCCGGTCCAATGCGCACATGGATTTTTAGTTTGTTCTACAGCATTTGTAATTTAGAGGCTTCTTTTCCTTGTTTTGTTATTTGATTTTAGTTTTTTATCCCAGGAAGAGCGGCAATGAGTTGAGTTTTTTTAATCTTGTTTAATAAATGAACGTAATCCTACACGCTGGCTTCCCTTGGGGTTTTAATCCTATCTTGAATGGATTTCCAAATCTGCATTTCTAAACATTGGATCCTTTGGTTTCTACTTGGTGCAGAGAGGTGAGGCTCCATGATTCTGTGTTGGAAGCATGTTTCTCCTTTACAGAAAATGTAATATTCTGCCTTTTAAATATTTCCTAAAATATCTCATTCTTCTAAGAGGGGTGGGTGCTAACTTTCTTCGTTAATTGCCTCAGAGGATTATCGAGCTTTTTTTCTTCCAAAACCACCACTGAAAGGGGAGGTGTTTTTGCTAGGCAAGCTTTTAAATCTACCACTCTTATGAATGTCCAGCAAGAAAAGGGCCTTGCAGTTGCCTTGAGAAGCCATTGGGTGGTGTGAGGGTGAAAGGGCTTTAGAACAGGAGGAGGGAAAGCATGAAATTCAGAGGGAGAAGCCCTATGACTCAGGCCCAGGAAAGAGAAGGGCTGATAAACCCCTTCTGAAAACCTTCCAGGGATGAAGACCGATTCTCAAATGAAAAAGAGAGGGAAAGGAACTGATAACTATATAAATCGGGGGGGGGGGGGGAGCCTAAATAATTCATAAACAGAAATAAAATACTTCAGGAATCCTCCACATTCTCCCTCAACCTCGCCAGACAAAAGACTGAGGAAAATTCTGAGGGGAAAAAATGTCTCCACCCCAAGGTCTCCCCACCCTCTCCTGTGATTGGCTGGCTAAGAGTGGCCTGATTACACTCTTCCCTCTGGTTGAGCAACAGGCCTGTCCCTCATGGAAGTCCAGGCCCCTCCTCCTCCTCCCACCTCACCAAAGGGCCCTGAAAATGTCGAAGCATAAAACTCAAAATGGTTCCTATTTACGGGTCGTGTCAAAATTTTCTCCTTCATTCCAAAGAAGCTTTTCAAAAGCCACCACCGATCTAAAGCCCACCTCCATAAATAATTGGCCCTCATTAAACGGCCAGAGACAATCATTTCTATCCCTTTTTGAACATAATTGGATGGGGGGGGGGAACTGCTATCATTGCAATCTCAAGTTAATAGCAGAAGAGAAGAACAGAGTTGGAAGGGACCATGGAGGTCTTCTAGTCCAACCCCCTGCTCATGTAGGAAGCCCTGAACTATTTTCAGAGAAATAGTTGTCCAATCTCTTAACCTTCAGCAATGGGGCACCCACAACTTCTGAAGGCAAGCCATTCCATTGGCTAATTAACAGAATAACAGAATTGGAAGGGACCTTGGAGGTCTTCTAGTCCAACCTCCTGCTCAAGCAGAAGACCCTATATCAATTCAGAAAAAATGTCTGTCCAGTCTCTTCTCAAAACCCCTCCAGGGATGGATCACTCATAACTTCTGGCGGCAAGCTGTTCCACTGGTTAATTGTCCTCACTGTTAGGAAGCTTCTACTTAGTTCCAAGTTGCTTTTCTCCTTGATTGGTTTCCATCCATTGTTTCGTGTTGTGCCTTCAGGTACTTTGGATAATGAAATTGACCCCCTCTCCTTTCACCTGCTTTGTGGCAGCCCCTCAAATACTGGAAGGCATGTCCCCCTTAGTCCTTCCTAAAATACTGCATCCAGTTCTGCTCACCACGATACAAAAAAGATACTAGGATCTTAGAAAGAGCGGAGAGAAGAATAATCGAGATAACCAGGGGTCCATATGATGAACGGTTGCGGGAACAGCGTATGTTTATCTGAAGGAAGAGGAAGCTTAGGGGAGCCCTAATAGCATCTTCCAATATTGGGACCCTGCTATCCTCTATCACTATCAATGGAGCTCTGGTTTCACCCCCAGCAGTCAGCAAAAGTCAGCATTCCTACCGTTTTCTTAGCTTTTTGCAGCAAGGAGCTTGGTGCCAGTTCTTGGTTGATTGCAGTCTTTTTTCTTTTAAGTTTGGGGACATTCATTTGACCCCTCTTTTCCATGACACCCCCCTCCTCCCCCCATGAAAGTAGGGTCCGAAATGAGAGCCCCAACAGTTACAGGTTGTCCTCGACTTACATCCATTCGTTTAGCGACCATTCAGAGTTAATGGCCCTGAAAAAAGTGACTTATGACCGTTTTTCACACTTCGAGCATTGAAGCAACCCCACGGCCACGTGATCATGCTTGGCAACTGACTTGTATTTATGACGGTTGCACTGTCCTGGCGTCCTGTGGTTCCCCGTTTTGCGACCTTCTGACAAGCCGTCAGCCAGGTTCACTTAACAACCGTGTTACTAATAGTTAACAACTGCAGTGATTCTCTTAACAACTGTGGCAAGAAAAGCTGTAAAAAGGGGCAAAACTTTCTGTGTTTGTCTTTCTCGTGGGTGCATGCTTCCCTTTGGCTGCACCCCTTGGTATGAGAAGGGGGGGGCAACATGAGGCTAGACCCCAGGAAAGGAGCGTCTCCTCTTCTGCAACCAGGGAAGTGCTGCCTTGGTCTTTTAAAGGATTTTGGGAAGATCTGGACTTGGGGGGGAGGGGTGGATGACATAAATATGAAAGGAATGAAGAGTAGGAAAGATGGCCTGCAAATCAGAGCAAGAGGAAGTTGGCTTATTCTCCAAACCACCTGAAGGCGGGACAGGAAACAATGGATGGAGACTCAATACAATACAATACAATACAATACAATGCAATACAATAGTAGAGTTGGAAGGGACCTTGGAGGTCTTCTAGTCCAACCCCCTGCCTAGGCAGGAAACCCTATACCATTTCAGACAGATGGCTATCCAACATCTTCTTAAAGACTTCCAGTGTTGGGGCATTCACTCACTCATCCAGGAGAGAAGCAACCTGGAATTAAGGAGAAGCTTCCTTAACAGTGAGGACAATCAACCAATGGAACAGCTTGCCACCAGAAGTTGTGAGTGGCTCCATCACTGGAGGTCTTCAAAAAGAAATTGGACAGACATTTGTCTGAAATGTTATATGGTTTTCTGCTTGGGCAGTGAGTTGGACAAGAGAGAGTGAGAGAGAGAGGGAGGGAGAGAGGGAGAGAGAGAGAACAGACCCACTTTAAGCCACAATGTCTTAAACAGAACTTCCAATCAGTTCTATTTAAATAGAACTTAATTGTTGGTTAAACAATTAAGTTACACAATTTAAACAAGGAGAGGGGGACAAGAAACCCCATCCCCTTAGCTGTTGGTTAAAATAGCAATCCGCTATTCTTGGTTAAAAACCCCTGGCAAGAGAGGGAGGGGGAGAGAGACAACAGGAGCTTTTCAACTGGCCTTCTCCATTACCCAACTTTTACAAGTTGGCCACACCCACCCAGTCACATGACTACCAAGCCACACCCACAAAGCAGGCCACACCTACAGAAGAGGTTCTAAAAATTTTTGAATCCCACCACTGGTCTGTCTGTACCTACACTTAAAGTCTGCCCCAAACAGCAAAATGGATAGTGTATTATAGATAGATACAGGCAGAAAGATACGAAGAAATAGACAGACAGACAGGGAGTTCTAGTCCTGCCTTAGGCACGAAAGCTTTGGGCCAGTCCACTCTCTGGGTCAACCCAGCCGAGCTCACAGGGTTATGGGAGAAAAAGGAGAACATTCATCATTTGAAAAAGGATTAATTTTTTTTTTTTAAAAAAAACAGATTTGTGGAACACGCTGCATAAATGATTATCTGACTCAAAAATGGACCCCCCATCTCTGCCCCACCCCTGGGGATGCCCGAGGATCCTGCTGCCCCTTCTCTCCCCCCCCTAAAATGCTATTGCATTTTTCTACCCCCAAAAACACAACCCTAGACATTTTTAGAAACGCATAACTTGGTATGGTGTCGTTTCCTGTGTGTGTGTGTGTGTGTGTGTGCGCGCGCGCGAGGAGAAGCTATTCACTCAGCTCCTGATCTGACAATTCCTGTGTTAACACTTGGGTGTTTTCATTTCTTTTTTTCCCCTCCCAAACTAAACAAATCAAGGGAAGCCTACACCACTCCATCCAGTTATGTAGAGTAAATATTTACAAGCAGTCCAACAAAAACGAGTTTCCAGGACAAGCTCTGAGCATGTAATGGATGCAGAGCATCTAAGCAGCATGAAGAGTGCGCAGCCTTCCGGTCTTCCCAAGTTTTTTTTTTTTAAATTTATTTAGAATTTATAGACCGCCCCCTCTCCCCGAAGGGACTCGGGGCGGTGTACAGACAGAAACTAAAAACCGTATATACAATAACAATATTAAATACCCCCTTTTAAAAAACAAATTAAATATAGAGTCTGTACAGTGATAATAAAGATTAAAACAGGTTAAAAGGACAACCCCTTAAAATTTAAAATGCCGGCCAGGAGGATTGAAAATTAAAACTACGATTGGGCCAGGCCGGCTAATTGGAACAGGTGGGTCTTGAGTTTCTTGCGGAAGGAGCGGAGATCGGTAGTAGTTCTGATGTCGGGGGGGGAGGTCATTCCAGAGGGTCGGGCCCATCACAGAGAAGGCTCTACTCCTGGGCGCCGCCCGCTGGCATTGCCTAGTGGACGGCACCCGGAGGAGTCCCTCCCTGTGGGAGCGAATTGGTCACAGGGATGTATGGGGTAGGATGCGATCCCGCAGATAGCTAGGTCCTGTGCCATGAAGCGCTTTAAAGGTGATAATCAACACCTTGAAACGCACCCGAAAAGCCACAGGTAGCCAGTGCAGCTCGCGCAGGAGAGGTGTTATATGGGAGTACCTGGTACATCCCATGATTACCCGCGCGGCCGCATTCTGGACCAGCTGCAGCCTTCGGGTGTATCTCAAGGGGAGCCCCATGTAGAGAGCATTGCAATAGTCCAGGCGGGACGTCACAAGCGCATGGGTGACTGTGTGAAGGGCGTCCAGGTCCAATAGGGGGCGCAATTGGCGCACCAGGCGAACCTGGTGGAACGCCCCCCTTGCCACGGCTGTCACATGGTCATCCATCGACAGCCGGGCATCCAGGAGGACGCCCAAATTGCGCGCCCGTTCCACGGGGGCCAGTTGTTCGCCCCCGATGGCCAGTGATGGAACCCACTGGCTGAACCGGGGCGCCGGTATCCACAGCCACTGTGTCTTGGAGGGGTTGAGTTTGAGTCTGTTGCTTCCCATCCAGACCCGTACGGCCTCCAGGCACCGGGACATCACTTCGACAGCCTCGTTGGGGTGGTTCGGGGTGGAGATGTACAGCTGAGTATCATCAGCGTACAGATGGTACTCAACCCCAAAACCACAAATGATCTCACCCAGCGGCTTCATGTACGTGTTGAACAGGAGAGGCGAGAGGACCGACCCCTGTGGCACCCCACAAGTGAGTGGCCTCAGGGTCGACCTCTGCTCCCCTGCCAGTACGCATTGCGTCCGGCCAGAGAGGTAGGAGGAGAACCACCGCAAGACGGTGCCCCTCACCCCCAGCCCCTCCAGACGACGCAATAGGATACCATGGTCGATGGTATCAAAAGCCGCTGAGAGATCTAATAGGACCAGGATGGAGGAGCAACCCCCATCCTTGGCCCTCCAGAGATCATCCACCAATGCGACCAAGGCTGTCTCCGTGCTGTGACCGGGCCGGAAACCGGACTGGCGCGGATCTAGATAATCAATTTCCTCCAAGTGGCATGGGAACTGTTGCGCCACCACACTCTCTACAACCTTTGCCAAAAAGCAAAGGTTGTAGACAGGACGATAGTTGGTTAACATAGCTGGATCCAGGGAAGGCTTCTTGAGTAGGGGCCTCACCACCTCCTCTTTCAAGGCGGCCGGCAAGGACCCCTCTCTCAAGGAAGCGTTGACTAACTCCTGGAGCCAGCCTCGTGTAACCTCCCAGGATGCCAGTATAAGCCGGGAGGGACACGGGTCCAGTAAACATGTAGTGGCTCGCAGTCGCCCACGCAACCTGTCCATATCATCGGCAGCAACAGAGTCAAACTCCTCCCAGAATGGTCCCTCAAGACTCGCCTCCGACGTCCCCCCTGGACTACTGGGGGGGGACCCACTCGCTACGGATTTGAGCGATTTTGTCCTGCAGATATTCACCAAATTCCTCTGCTCTACCCTGCAAGGGGGCTTCCCGCGGCCTCCTCGAAGTTGATCGTAAAAGGGGGCAAACCTAGATTGTCAGGGGCAGAAAGGAGGACCCAGATTGTTGGGGGCAAGATGCCAACATTGTCAAGCGCTTAGGGCTGGAAAGCACCATGGAGCCATACAGAGTCCCTGACTTTTAGGGGGGGAAAGGTGTGTCTTATACTCCGAAAAATAAGGTAACAACAACAATTTGGCAACATTGCCAGTTTCATCATCATCCAGCCGGTTATATGGCCTCTTTTAGGACAGCTGATAGGACAAAGCAGCATTTTGTTTTAGAAAAAAAGAAAACACTTACTTTTTTTGAGCAGAATTTTAACTCTCTCTCTCTTGCTTGCAATGTTTCCCAAGGCGCCTTGAACTTTGCCCAAGCCATCTGTTATCTAGACGGGGGAAAGACCATTATTCACAACAGGAAAGGGGAAAAAATGCTGCATGCTTTGAAGCTGTGTTGGCTGCTTTAAGATGAGTGGACTTCAACTCCAAGAATTCCCCAGCCAGCATTTGTCCACCCAGCTTAAAAACTGCCTAACTGCTTTAAACTCACCTGATAACTTGGAAAAGCACTTTACTAAACACTGGACACTAGAGGGAACTAAAATTGCAACTAAAGGAGAAGAATAAGACTTAAAATTACAGAATGAAGCTGTTCTGATCCAGCTCCCCAAACATGACAGACCCTCTGAAGTGAACTCAAAGATTCCATTATTAGGAGCGCCAGCAGCCCCGGCAAAAGGTTTCTTCTCGCTGCAGGCTAACAAGTCTGTTCGGCAGGGAGATGAATAGTTGTCTGCCACATCTATTCATCTCCGTCCCCTGCCTTTGATCCCCCGGAGTTAGGGTGGGGTTCGCTAAGCAGCGGTGGCTCTTCTTTCCCAAGGACCAGCCCATAGATTTCCACTGCTCTCCTCTCCTCTGTCTTCTGCGCATCCACACGTCAGGCGCTGACCCAGCTGTTCCTCCTGTTCCTCATCAGCCACCTCCAGACCTGGGGGCTGTTGACTCCCCATCTGAGGGCTGACGGACGGCCCAGGCTCCTCCTCTGTCTTTCTCTCTGCCAGCTCCATTCCCACTTCCCCCTTGGAGCTCTCGGGTTGCTTTGATGCTGACTCTGACTCCAATGCCTCCCCCTCCGATTCGGCTGCTGGAGGGGCCGGTGGCCGACAGGCCACAACAGAAGCAAAATATTTTAACATTGGACACACTAAAGGATGTTTTTGAATAGACCGGGAAGTTAATTTTAATAGTGTCTGCCTTTATGGACAGACTGTATCTAAAAGATGCTACGAAAGAGGAACAAATTCTAACTGACCAGATTGAGAATGAACTGAAAGTGGATTTAAAAATGAGAGGCCACAAAAATGACATGGAAAAAAATGTTACATCGGACATACAAATAAATCTAAGGCTGGTGTCTTAATAATTAAAAGGCATACAGGTAGTCCTTGACTTACAACAGTTCATTTAGTGACCGTTCAAAGTTACAACAGCACTGAAAAAAGTGACGTCTGGCCGTTTTTCACACTTACGACCGTTGTTGTAGCATCCCCATGACCATGTGATTAAAATTCAGATGCAGGGCAACTGGCTCAGATTTATGACGGTCACAGGGTCCTGGGGTCATGTGATCCCCGCTTGCGACCTTCTGACAAGCAAAGTCAATGGGGAAGCCAGATTCACTTAACAACCGTGTTATTAACTTTAACTCCGGCATTGATTTACTTATTTACTAATTTAAGAACTGCAGTGGTTCACTTAAAAGCTGTGGCAAGAAAGGTCATAAAATGGGGCAAAACCAATGTCTCACTTATCAACAGATACTTTGGGCTCAATTGTGGTTGTAAGTTGAGGTTTACCTCTATAGTTAAGCTTTTTTCCTTTGGAATTTCTCAGTGCTCCCCTTTGCTTTCTTTTCTGCCCCTTCTACTCTTTTCATCCTTCTTTTCCCCGTCCATTAATTTTTACTGTTATCATTATAATCTTTAATATAATTACACACACCCACACAAGCACATCTATGGGGCACATTTACTTCAACAAGTGCAAAGAACCACAGGGTCGTTAAGCGAATCAACTGTCCTGTATGGGGAGGTTTTTTGTTTTTTTTTGCCAGGAACCAGCAAAAAAACGTTGCAAATCGTGGTTGTGTGACCATTAGATGCTGCAACCTGTCATAAAAACAAACTGGTTTCCAAGGGCCCAACATGCAGTCTTGTGACCACAGGGTGTGCGTAACAGTTGTAACTTCAGGGACAAGCCCTTCAGTAAGGCATTTGATAAGATAGACCATAAAGTAGAAGAATGTGGGTTAGACAGCATCACCACCAGATGGATTCGTAACTGGCTGACCAACCGCACTCAACGTGTAGTCCTCAATGGAACTGCGTCTACATGGAGGGAAGCATGCAGTGGAGTACCCCAAGGCTCTGTTTTAGGCCCAGTACTCTTCAACATCTTCATCAATGATTTGGATGAGGGAATAAATGGGGAACTCATCAAATTTTCAGATGACACCAAGCTGGCAGGAATAGCCAACACTCCAGAAGACAGGCTTAAGATACAGAAGGATCTTGACAAACTTGAACATTGGGCACTATCTAACAAAATGAAATTCAGTGGTGAAAAGAGTAAGGTTCTACATTTGGGCAAGAGAAACGAAATGGCAGGAAGACTGAGGCTGCTTTCTGCCTTTGTTAAGATTTTTCTCTATTTCTCCTTTAAGGAAAATATTCTACTTGCCTCTTTTTTAATACTAAGAATAATGAATATTTTAATCTGTGGAGGGAGGGCTTCCTACAGTCTAGAGAGATGGGGATCCCCAAGTGGCATCGTGGAGAGTGGCCCCTTTTCTGGGGAAGGAAGTGCAGGGGGGGGGCTTGGTTGGGTTGCTAAGCCAGGATCCTCCAGGATGTACCAACGAAGTTTTGGAGTTGGTGCAGGTGCGAAAGAGATGTGGGGGAGCATAGAGAATCAAAGCCAAGTTCTCTGCACAATTTGGGGCGGAGGCTTGAATGTGGGGGTCCACATTCTGCCATTGAAGTCCTTCAGAAGGTCCATTGGGGTGGTCCTGGAGGAGGAGGAGACTGAGGCATCCAGGGTGGGGTTTTTTGGCTTGTATTGTCCTTGTGAGTCATCACCCAGAGTTGTGTTCTCATGATCAAATTTTTCCAAGCAATGAGCAGGTTGGATCTGCGGCTTTCATTCCGTCGCCAGGCAATCGATTAATCAGAATAGAACTGGAAGGGACCTTTGAGATCATCTAGTCCAACCCTCTGCTGAAGCAAGAGATTTTCATAGAATCATAGAAAGATAGAGTTGGAAGGGACCTTGGAGGTCATCTAGTCCAACCCCCCTCAAACAGTTATAGACAAATTGGAGACAAACGGTTGTCCAATCTCCTCTTTCAAAAAAACTTCCGTGGTCGAAGCAGTGAGGAGGCCTTGGGCTTTCATGAGCAGTAGGCTCGCTTTCCAGCAATGCCCTTTTTAATGCAGCCCATGGAGGTCAAACCGGTCAAGATGGCGGCCGCGACTCCCCCTTCCCCAACAGTCCTCCAGAATCCCGCAGCAAGAACTAAAGTCGATCAGCGGGCATTCCGATTCCAAGCAAGCAAGGCAGGGAAAAAACTATCCCCTCTGGCTGGGGATAATGGACGCGAGTCCTGACAGCTGAGGCTTTGGGCCCAGCAGCCGACCGAGACGCTTCCACGCGTCTCCATGGCAACGCCGAGGCGCTTCCGGTTTCCTAGTGGAAACATCCGGGGCGTGGCCCTCCCGCCCTCCATCACTCCGAAGGAGCACCAATAGAGTTTTGAAAGGCTAGAGAGCCACACGGTGACTAACCTCTCATGGCGTCACTATTTTCTCGCTCTGGCCCTGACGCGAGGTGAACCATAGAGGCACGCCGTCGGAGGCTTAGAGCGGCAACCCCGCTCAGGAGACTCTGATTGGCTCCCCGGCGCCGGTTGATGGGTGGAGCCAAGATGGCGGTGCCTGAGGTGCAGCAGCTCCAAAGCCGTCTCGACGCCTTGGAAGAGCGGATGTTCGGGGCTCCTGCGGGGGCCGCGTCCGCGGCGGGACCTCGGAAAGTAAGTCCCGGGGCTGGGGGAGGCCGTCTCCTCCTTCGGGAGAGTTGGGCGGGGGGGCAGGAATCACAAAGCCCATCATCCCCTGCCAGCCATTGTCTGGGCTCTGGAGTGCCTTGTGAGGTGCGGGGCAGCCAAGGAAAGCGAAGGGCACTGCCTTTATTTTTATTTTGTCTTAGTTATTTATGTATTTATTTTAAATATTTTTTTTTAAACATTTCCACTCTTTACAGCGTTCCAGTATCGGCATCCCTCATATTTATTTACATCGTGGCTATTTCAATTTTCTTTCTTTCCAATTGTATACATGGCTATATATATATAACTATATATAGTTATATTTATAGTCATAGCTAAAAGGTATTATGCGTGTGTTTATATATATGTGTGTGTGTTTACATATATATGTATATATGTGTATGTGTGTATGTATATGTATGTGTGTACATACACACACATAAACACACATGCAATTTCTTTTTGTGCTTTTCAAGGGGGGGGGATTAAATTCTCCACTTCGGAATAATATCTTTATTTTCACAGAGATACAGATTAACAGTGTTGGAAGGGACTTTGGAGGTCTTCTAGTCCAACCCCCTGCCTAAGTAGGAAACCCTATACCATTTCAGACAAATGGCTATCCAACATCTTCTTAAAGACTTCCAGTGTTGGGGCATTCACAACTTCTGGAGGCAACTTCTGTTCCTCTGATTCATTGTTCTAACTTATGTCAGGAAGTTTCTCCTCAGTTCTAAGTTGCTTCTCTCCTTGATTAGTTTCCACTCATTGCTTCTTGTTCTACCCTCAGGTGAATAATTTGACTCCCTCTTCTTTGTGGCAACCCCTGAGATATTGCAAGACTGCTATCATGTCTCTCCTGGTCCTTCTTTTCATTAAACTAGACATTCCCACTTCCTGCAACCGTTCTTCATATGTTTTAGTCTTTAGTCAAGACCTTTTGTAGAACCCAATTGCTGGAACAGTGGTCTTCTGAATGCGAGAGATTCCTCTGCCTGCCACATCCTTCATCCTCTAGACAAAGCAGGTCCCCCACGGGAGGCCATGATGTTCAATCTCCCAAGGAGAGTAGAAGGGGCCCACTTCAAAAGCAAGACGCCATAAGGACAGATGTTGAACTTCAGGTCCATCATGAAAGTTGTACCTTGACCCTGAAGACGGACAGTGAGGAAGAGGCGAGAAAGGAGAGTGTCACCTTTTCCATCGCTAAGGAGCAGAGCCTTTTGTCCCTGGAGACCAAGTCCCAAGGCGGCCCAGAAGGCATGAGGGGAGATGATTGGGACCAGGGGAGAAGGTCGGAGGTGAAGTGGGAAGACCAGAACAAGGAGGCAGGAGAGTCCCTCAGAGAAGAGATGGGCAGCTGGAGATGGGCTAACTCCTCAGCAACGAGACAACCCCCAAATTTAGCTGAGGGTCCTGCCCTTTCCTTGGTGCCCTTGGAAAAAACAAGTGATCAGATCTACAGCACAGTGGTGGGATCTGGAGATCATGGCATCCTAAAGCCAAGTGAGATTCCAGACCGTAAGGACAAGGTCCTCTGGCTAAAAAGACAGGCTCCAGTAGACCTTATGCAAGCAGGAGATATGGGGCAGGGCGGTGGGGCCCAATGTCCTCATTCTAGAGGGAGGAGGCCTATCGACTGTTCCCCAGGAAGGCCCCCAGAAGCTGGGAAGAAGAAGAAACAGGTGAAGGTCAGCAGGTCTTCGATGGAAACTCGCCAAGAACTCCTCGACTTCCGGAGGCTGGCCTTTGACTCAAAGCTCAGCCAGGGTTTGGAGATTCCTAGACAGGGGCTCCACAAGACGCCCCAGGAACAGAGGTCTCCAGAGAGCAGAAGATGACCATTTTAGGGAACATCCTGGAGAAGAAATTGAATCTGCAACAGGGACTGTTCATTTGGAGGCAGAGCTCAAGACCAAAGGAAAAAGAAGGAAGGGGGCGAAAGAGAGACAAAAGGGAAGGAGGAGGAGGAGGACAGGCAGGGAGACTACCACAACCATTGTCGTCACCCATGGACAAGCAGAGCTCCGCCCTCTGCACCATCCTGCAGGGGAAGCTCCATCTCTGCAGAGAGATCCTGAAAGGAAAGCTTTGTTTCTGGAGGAAGAGCCAGGAAAAGCCAGGAGGGGTTCCCAAAACCAGAAGAACTGGGAAATCCGGGGGGGCGAATGGAATAAAATTAGGGGCGGTGAAGTAGGAGATCTATATTCTGCAGTACCTTTTCACTAATAAATCTTCATTTTTGGCAGCGTTGTGTCTAGGGTCTGCCTGAAAGAACATAGACTAACAGGATTGGAAGAGACCTTGGAGATCTTCTAGTCCAACCTGTTAAGTAATTAAGCTCCCCATTAGAAGAGCGAGTATGCAGAGAAGCGTAATGAGAGTGATATGGAATAACACGCACAAACCAGCATACAGAGACACTGAATAGTATAAAAATATAGTAGTTTATTATGTAGAAATATAGAGGTATTCAGAGTCCGGGTAACAGTCCAAGTCATACACGGTTCAGTAATTCAGTTATCAAAATAGTCAGTCTAACACACAAAGTATAGCTAAACAGTAGCAAACCACAATACTTCAAAATACACCGATCAGCTTCTAACAAAACAGAGAGCTAACAGCCATTCTGACTCCCTCTTATGGCTGCTTGAGGTAACAAATCAAGTACCGGTACATCTCTTTAGCATTTAAAGTAACAGTAAAGTAATCATAGTTTATATACATTGCCAAGCCAAGCCTAGGGTTACATCCCTAACACACAGGCCAGCTGGTCTTCCCGTTTCTGGAGCTCCGGTGCGCATATGCACACATGCACATCAGGCGTGGCTTCCAGCAGAAGGAGATCTTATACCATTCTGGACAAACAGCTGTCCAGTTTGTTTTTGAAAGGCGAGCCATTCCACTGATTAATTAACAAAATAGCAGAATGGGAAGGGACCTTAGAGGTCCTCTAGTCCAACTCCCAGAGCTCAAGACCAAAGGAAAAAGAAGGAAGGGGGCGAAAGAGAGACAAAAGGGAAGGAGGAGGAAGAGGATAGAGTTGGATTTACCACCGGATATCTACGCAACAATTTAATCGCTTTCTGCTCCGATGGTGCCAACGTTATGCTTGGAAGAAAATCTGGAGTCAGCGCCAGAATAGCTCAAGAGTTCCCAAACATCATCATCTGGCACTGCCTGAACCACCGCCTGCAACTTGTGCTGGATGATGCAATAAGAGAAGTGAAGCAGATCAACCATTTCAAGATCTTCCTGGACAAAGTACACACCACCTTCCACAAATCCTGCAAGAGCCAGAATGACCTCTTCCAAATCTCTGAACAATTGGGCATAGAAATTGTGAAGATTGGCACCAAGATGGGCTGCCTGTAGTTTAAGGGCAACCATTGCTGTGTGGCGTGCTTATCTAGCGCTACATCAGTTTTTTCAGGGAAATGAAAGGTTCCCGAGCATGGCTTCCCGTTTTGAAAATTTAAAGTTTTTGCAGGATTTGGCCCTGATGATCGACATCCTAAGAGAAATTACTAGTCTGTCAGATGCTCTACAGGGGAGAGAGACAAATATCATCATGGCCCAAACGTTAGTATTGCGGACAATCGATTCTTTTGAAGTGCTTAGACGGGGTAAGGGCAAATATGAAAACGAACTTGTGGAATTGCTAAAAACAGAAGCCTTCCAAAACATCAACTTAGCTCCAAATTACCGATTTGTTGCCCTTCCTCGTGGAATACTTTTGGAAAGCATCATCACCAATTTAAAGAAAAGGCTGATGGATTGCGACCATCTAAGAACAGGTAGCCTATTGCCAACAGCAAACAAATTGCACTTTATCACTTATCTTGAGCCAGATTACTGGCACATTGAAGATGTAGTCGTTCCATGGGCTGAGGCAGAGCAAGCATTGGATGCATTTGGCAATATTTTTAATCATAACATTAATGTGAACGACTACAGAGATTTTTTGGAAAATGTAAAGAAAAATCCACAGAAGTACAAAATTCCTGGCAATATCTGGAAAGCTAAAGATATTGTCAGGACAATTGCTGTTAGTTCAGCAGAGGCGGAAAGGGGGTTCTCAAAAATGAACCTCATATGTTCGGAACAAAGAACATGCCTAACTGTACAAAACATAAGTAATCTGATGGTGATAAGTGTTGTTGGCATACCTGTTGAGAGATGGGACCCAATTCCGACAGTGAAAGCTTGGCTCAGAGCGCACCACCACACGGCTGATGATCCACGAATAAAGACGAAGAAAGTGTATCTCTTTCATTGTGTTATTCTTATGTAAGGTGCAAGTGCAAGCAATTAAGGTCTTGCTTCCTGTGTCTGTCTTTATGCAGGTATTTTGGGCAACAAAGTCTGTTGAAAAGGTGGTGTGCAGAAGACGGGCAAGCTGGTCATCTCTCCTCTGTAAGTAGCTGAGTTTATTGCTGGCTGAGTGGTGTGGTCTGTGCTGTGTTCATGCTTGAGATGGTGAAGTGCAAGCCCTTCATGCTTCCTGTGTCTGTCTTTATGCAGGTATTTTGGGCAACAAAGTCTATTGAAAAGGTGGTGTGCAGAAGTCTCCACCGCCACATCAATCGAAGATGAACAGGAGTCCTACCTCTGGACCTCCAGTGTGACTTCAGAAGTGGGACCCGATTCCTTCAGCTCAGAGGACACTGAGTCCACCGATACCAGTCAGCATGTGGCGAGTGTCCCTGTGGGGCAGAAGGCCTCGAAAGCCACCTCCCAGGACCGAGAGACATGGGACAGTTTCTCTAGGGAGCTGGATGATTATATGGAGGATGTCTCAAGTTGGTCATCCAGCACTTATGAGACCTCTTCCATCAGTACCTGGACGGACTCTTCTAGTGACTCCACCCTCGTCTTCAGCAGCTTGAAGAGCCACCGGTCCAGTAAATACCACAAATACCGGTCCAGTAAATACCAGAGGCAGAAGAGCAGCAGAGGCTCATCTGAGCAAGCTTCTCCTGAGGCTGCCAAGGTAGAGGAGATGCGCTTTCTGCCTGTGCCCATCCCCTTCATGAAGGAAGCCATGATTCAGGACTTAGAGTCTCACTGGGTAGCCAAGAGGCTCCAGCATCTTCTGGGGATGCCCTGGGTTCTTCTCAGGTTCCTCAAGAGCTTCATGCCCTCTGCTCCCGCTTCCACCTCAGACAGGCCCCTGGGGGTCACAGTTGTGGTGAGGAGGCCTCGAGTCCTCGCCTTTGTGGCCGCCGAGACCAAAAAGAAGCTGGAGCTTCACCTGAAGAAGAGAGTCCAACTGAAGCGTTGGCAGCTGCCCTGGAAGGTCCAAGAAGCTCTCAGACACATGAAGTCATCTCCTCCTCCTCCTGCTCCTGCTCCTGCTCCTCCTCTGCCCAAGATTGAAACTTCTCTAGTGCAGAAACCGGAAAAGAAGGCCAAAAGTTCAGTGGTCACAGGTCCACCGTTGCTCCAGAGGTCGCTGGAGGTCATCCAGATGAAGCTGAAGCTTCACCTGGCAAAGACGTGTGTCGAAATACAAGCAGAGGCATTTCCAGAGGTGGTCCTTCATTCCTGGAGGTGCTCAGTCTTGGCCAAGCAGGCTCTGCCCAAGCTGGCATCTTGTGTAGACAAACCTTCGTAGCTGAGTTTATTGCTGGCTGAGTGGTGTGGTCTGTGTTGTGTTCATGCTTGAGATGGTGAAGTGCAAGCCCTTCATGCTTCCTGTGTCTGTCTTTATGCAGGTATTTTGGGCAACAAAGTCTGTTGAAAAGGTGGTGTGCAGTAGACGGGCAAGCTGGTCATCTCTCCTCTGTAAGCAGCTGAGTTTATTGCTGGCTGAGTGGTGTGGTCTGTGCTGTGTTCATGCTTGAGATGGTGAAGTGCAAGCCCTTCATGCTTCCTGTGTCTGTCTTTATGCAGGTATTTTGGGCAACAAAGTCTATTGAAAAGGTGGTGTGCAGAAGTCTCCACCGCCACATCAATCGAAGATGAACAGGAGTCCTACCTCTGGACCTCCAGTGTGACTTCAGAAGTGGGACCCGATTCCTTCAGCTCAGAGGACACTGAGTCCACCGATACCAGTCAGCATGTGGCGAATGTCCCTGTGGGGCAGAAGGCCTCGAAAGCCACCTCCCAGGACCGAGAGACATGGGACAGTTTCTCTAGGGAGCTGGATGATTATATGGAGGACGTCTCAAGTTGGTCATCCAGCACGTATGAGACCTCTTCCATCAGTACCTGGACGGACTCTTCTAGCCACTCCACCCTCGTCTTCAGCAGCTTGAAGAGCCACCGGTCCAGTAAATACTACAAACATGTCCTTCAGAAGCAGAAGAGATGCAGAGGCTCATCTGAGCGAGCTTCTCCTGAGGCTGCCAAGGTAGAGGAGATGCGCTTTCTGCCTGTGCCCATCCCCTTCATGAAGGAAGCCATGATTCAGGGCTTAGAGTCTCACTGGGTAGCCAAGAGGCTCCAGCATCTTCTGGGGATGCCCTGGGTTCTTCTCAGGTTCCTCAAGAGCTTCATGCCCTCTGCTCCCGCTTCCACCTCAGACAGGCCCCTGGGGGTCACAGTTTTGTTGAGGGGGTGGTCCTTCGTTCCTGGAGGTGCTCAGTCTTGGCCAAGCAGGCTCTGCCCAAGCTGGCATCTTGTGTGGACAAACCTTCGTAGCTGAGTTTATTGCTGGCTGAGTGGTGTGGTCTGTGCTGTGTTCATGCTTGGGATGGTGAAGTGCAAGCCCTTCATGCTTCCTGTGTCTGTCTTTATGCAGGTTGTTGGAGCAAGGTGGTGCAGAAGACGCAAGAAAGGACAGTAATTTTCCTTTTCTATTATTTTGTGTGCTGGTTTGTGCCTTGTGAGGTGCGGGGCAGCCAAGGAAAGCGAAGGGCACTGCCTTTATTTTTATTTTGTCTTAGTTATTTATTTATGTATTTATTTTAAATATTTTTTATTAAACATTTCCACTCTTTACAGCGTTCCAGTATCGGCATCCCTCATATTTATTTACATCGTGGCTATTTCAATTTTCTTTCTTTCCAATTGTATACATGGCTATATATATATATATATATCTATTTATAGTTATATTTATAGTCATAGCTAAAAGGTATTATGCGCGTGTTTATATATATATATATATGTGTGTATACATATATATGTATATACGTCTTTGGTTGTTCAGGTTTTTCCCCGCGTAGAATTGGAAGTATCTTCACGACGTTTCGATGAAGTCTCATTCATCATCTTCAGGTTGGTGCTTCCGGCTTGGTGCTTCTAGGAGCAATGTGAGGTCTCGGCCGGTTTCTCTTTTTAACTGCCAGTGGGGATTTGAACTGATTGGGTGGGAGCTTGGCTGCATTCTGATTGGGAGGAGGTGTATTCTGATTGGTAGGGGGCTTGGCTGTGCTCTGATTGGATGGGAGTTTGGCTGTGCTCTGATTGGATGGGGGATGTTCTGTATGGGTGGGGGCTTGGTTGTGCTTGTGTTAGTCTGAGTTGCAGAGGGATTTGAGTTGGTGAGTTGCGTTACTGTTGTTTGGCTTCGCGTTTGTGGTAGTGACACATCTCTGTGGTGGGCATCAGTTTGCTTCATGTATGGATTGGAGGGGTTTAAAGTGGCCAATAATGCAGCTGTGGTCTGGATTCTGGTTTGTGGTCGGGCTTCTGGTTTGAGGTCATCCTCGGTGTGGGTTTGGGCTTGCTTTTTGCGTGGATGTGTGATAGTGACATCCTGTGTCGTTTTCGTGAGTGTGGGTCTGGTATCATTTTTTGTGTTAGGGACTCGTTTGTTAGTGAGGGCGGGTTTCCAAATGGCTGGTAGGCGGGAGGTATCATCTCGTTTATTCATACTGTGTGGCCGTTTATATATATATATACATATATATACATACATACATACATACATACATATATATATATATATATGTATGTGTGTGTGTATGTATATGTATGTGTGTACACACATAAACACACATGCAATTTCTTTTTGTGCTTTTCAAGGGGGGGGGATTAAATTCTCCACTTCGGAATAATATCTTTATTTTCACAGAGATACAGATTAACAGTGTTGGAAGGGACTTTGGAGGTCTTCTAGTCCAACCCCCTGCCTAGGCAGGAAACCCTATACCATTTCAGACAAATGGCTATCCAACATCTTCTTAAAGACTTCTAGTGTTGGGGCATTCACAACTTCTGGAGGCAACTTCTGTTCCTCTGATTCATTGTTCTAACTTATGTCAGGAAGTTTCTCCTCAGTTCTAAGTTGCTTCTCTCCTTGATTAGTTTCCACTCATTGCTTCTTGTTCTACCCTCAGGTGAATAATTTGACTCCCTCTTCTTTGTGGCAACCCCTGAGATATTGGATGACTGCTATCATGTCTCTCCTGGTCCTTCTTTTCATTAAACTAGACATTCCCACTTCCTGCAACCGTTCTTCATACGTTTTAGTCTCCAGTCCCCTAATCCTCTTTGTTGCTCTTCTCTGCACTCTTTCTAGAGTCTCAGCATCTTTTCTACATCGTGGTGACCAAAACTGGATGCCGGATTCCAAGTGTGGCCTTACCAAGGCATTATAAAGTGGTATTAACCCTTCACGTGATCTTGATTCTCTCCCTCTGTTGATGCAGCCTAGAACTGTGTTGGCTTTTTTGGCAGCTGCTGCACACGGCTGGCTCCTATTTAGCTGGTTGTCCACTAAGACTCCAAGATCCCTTTCACAGTTACTACTGTTGAGCAAGGTACCACCTATACTGTAACTGTGCATTTGGGTTTTCTTGCCTAAATGTAGAACCTTACTCTTTTCACCATTGAATTTCATTTTGTTTGAATTTCATTGTTCATTGTTCATATTTCATTGTTCCTACCTTTCATTGTTTTATAGTGCCCAATGTGGGTTCCTACCGGTTCAGACCGGATCGGCCAAACCGGTAGTAGTTTGCCGGCCTGGGTCACCAGAACTGGCAGCAAGCCAAGCCTGCCACACCTCCGAACCGGTTCCCCAGTTGGTGTGGCATGTCCCCCCCCATTTTAAAATCTTCTGCGCATGCGCAGACCTAGTTATGGGCAACTGCGCACACACACGGAGCAAAGTTGCACATGCATCAACCCGGCAGTAATGCTGGCAGCAACCCACCCCTGGATAGCGTCCAATGTTCAAGTCTTGAATGTTGTTGCATAGAAATATATTCCAACAACCGATTCCAACACATTCTGTCTTTCTTGTGGTTTGCTCTCCTCAACTGCAACCAGTGGTGGGATTGAAATAATTTAACAACCAGTTTCTCTGCCCTAATGATTTCTTCCAACAACCAGTTCACCAAATTGCTTAGAAAGTTAACAACCGGTTCTCCCGAAGTGGTGCAAACTGGCTGAATCCCACCACTGGCGGCAACTCAGAAGTACTTTCAAGACTTTGCTGTGGGTAATAGTGGATGAGAGGGCAGGAAACGCATATTGGGAAACAGAAGGTGCAGCTGGGCACTTCCTCCAATGGAGAGTAAACCAGCCAATCTGACTTTCTGCCTAAAGTGGGACTAGAATTCACACTCACCTGGTTTGTGGCCTGGTGCCTTCACCACAACACCAGGGTGGCTCTCAAACTGGCCTTGCTGTTGGATACATATCCTGATTTTTATCTCTGCCCTGAGAAACTACTGGCCCACGTGTATTATAAGAGAGTTGTGGTCTGCTGGCGGCCTGAGAAGCTGGCAGCAAAGTTGAACAGCGAGGAGGTTGGGGAGGAACATGGGCCAGTCCTGGAGTCTGGGGAAGGCTTGGACAAGGGCTCTGTGTCAGAGGCAGAGAGGGGGCCAGGGCCTTCTGGGAGTTATGTGCTGCCTCCAGAGACTCCAGAGTCGGACATCAGTGAGGCAGAGGAACAGGGGGAGCCTGTTCCCAGTGCGCGCATGTGCAGAACTGCCAGAAGGCAAGAACAGTTACGACAGAAGGGACGACTCTGGAGTAAGCCTTGGAGGTGATTGGCCCCTCCCATAGGACATAAAAAGGAGCAAAGGCACGTGGTTCATGCTGGTCAGTTTAAATTCTGAAGCTCCGTTTGGACTCTTTGCTCCGTGTGGCCTTGCCAAGCTAATTGCCAATTAAGTCTTTGGCAGCATTTTCAAAGAAGATAAAGGTAGGTGCTTATCAGCCTTATCCCGAAGGACTTTGGCAGACTACTGTAGGACTCTTTACTACTGATTGGGACTCATTATGGGCTGTGAATGAACATAATTCAGAGGGTTTTTGGGACTAAGCATGGGCTTTTTACTGTGTCAGGAAGCCTAGGTCAGAACAAAGAGAGTAGCATCCAATCCTTGTCACATATTTACCGCAAAGGATCATGGCTTCTTGCAATAGGATAGCCTACATTACGTGTGCAGGTGATCCCTGTTTCAGATGCCAACACCTCGCAGATGGGCTGACGGAGGCTTCCTTCTGAATCTCTGGATATTTTTGGCCAGTCAGCGCAGACACTTAAGGATTAATGAAGAACCCTCTTATGAAAGGTTAATATCTGGGACTTAACCACATCAGTTAAGACCCTGTGGTTGTGCAAAGATTGGTTAGCATTAACCTTGGTTTGCTTCCCCTGGCTCAGCAAATGTATAAAACCAGCCCTTTTGGTTCAATCAGGATTCCATATATCGTGCGAATTGAGAAAACGGATTAATTCAGTAGCTGGGATCCAATCTGGGTCGGTCACCTGGACCAGAGGTTTAGCCTTCCGAGGTTTCGAACTCGTGCTGGAGCCCATCCTCATGGAAGTTATCATTAGCAGAGTGTGTGCTGTGGCCTATTCAGTTTGTGGTATTTATATGGTGCCTGTGGTGTGTGATTTGGGGCAGTGGGATTCAATTTTTTTTACTACCAGTTCTGTGGGCGTGGCTTGGTGGGCGTGGCTGGGGAAGGATACTGCAAAATCCCCATTTCCTCCCAATCAGCTGGGACTCGGGAGGCAGAGAATAGATGGGGCGGGGGGTAGTCAGAGGTGGTATTTGCCAGTTTTCCGAACTACTCAAAATTTATGCTACTGGTTCTCCAGAACCAGTCCGAACTGGCTGAATACCACCTCGGAGCTGGGGGTAAATCAGCACTCCAGTTGACTGACAAGGGGGCCCTTTCCCCAGGCTTCAATCACTTCTCTGGCTGTTTTTATTCCTGCTCATCCAACAATCTTAGTAGCTGCAAAATTGAATTTACGTCCTGTGTATAGACCAAAGCACCCATTCTGCTAGAGAGAACTTCCCTGAGGATGGGCTCCAGCACGAGTCTAAAAGCTCGGAAGACTAAACCTCTGGTCCCGGTGACCGACCCAGATTGGACCCTGCAACATTATCCTGGGACACGGAGATTTGAATTCAGTCCCCACCCATTTCTAGCGAATGGTTTTCAGGATTCCTTCCTTCAAAAGGCACTGTGTTTTATTTCACTTCTTTTTCAAACACGAATACACCGAGTCTGTCCTCCTTACGAATGGGTCTCCCCAGTTGTTTCCTGAGAATCGGTGGGAGCTGGTTGGTGTACAAATGGTGTAAATTAATTATTAATAGAAAAGCAAATAAATAGAAAGCCTGGGCTCTCTGCCCAAAGCCCTCTCTGGGGTCTTGGGTGGGTTAAAGTACCTTTGGTCCTTCCTGGTGCTGCAGAGACGAACTCTGAGTTTCTTTGACATCACTCAAAAGCTTTCCCAGTCGTTGGACCACCCGGCTTTCTGTGTTAGAAGAAAGAACAAGAATTGGCACTGCTCTCCAGCTTTCAAAGGGAAAGGGAGTCATGTTTAACTGATTTTGTCAGAGTTTTGGCAGCGGCACTATTATTATTATGAGCTAAGCCCAAGAGCAAACCACAGCACACAGAGCCCTTAGACAAATAATAGTGGTTTATATACAAATATATACAAACATACATATGGTAGATAACTTCATCACTCAGCTACAGACACAAGGAGAGAAACGAGATACATGGAGAGAGAGAGAGAGAGAGGTGAGACCCTCTAATGGCCACCTATATGTAGACACCTCTTAAAACGGTAAATGATTTGTGTGGACCCCACCGGAGTCTTAAGTTGGCTATGCCATTGCTGAATCATCCTTGTTGCATCAGCTTACAGTTTACAACCTTACATCAGCTGGCAGCTATTAAACCCTCTTTCAGCGTTCCAAATATCGTCCAGAGTTAAATCAGAGTTCAAGGCATAGCTTTCATCAAAGTTCCAATTTAATAAGAGAGACATGTTGGTACAAACTGTGGAAACCCGAATCTGAAAGCTTCCTGGGTTTCCACCCAGTTGAAAGTTCAAGATCTTGCCCCCACACCCACAAGTCCATCACATGGTCCAATCTCCCACTGCCACGCTGGCATTTCCACCCATCTAGTTCCGGTCAGGTGCAGAGGTGCGGAGACAAAAGATGACCTTGGGCTTCTGGAAAGGAATGTTTTATTATGACAACAACACATTCTGCTCCTTACTATTCCTCTTCCCAATTACCCCACTAATGAAACAGCATAGAAAAAAATAATAGAAAGTGTGACAGGCCAAAGATCCTAAAAGGAATATGACGGCAGGCCTGACACCCTCATTAGCTGACAGGTTTCTTAAACTGATATGCTTCCCATCTCACTGTAGAGTGACTTTGAATGGCTCACATCATCATAAAACATGAATCAACCATAGCGTTACAGATAGAAGATGTTATGTGTAGGTCAGTGTGTGTGTGTGTGTGAATTATGAAGTCCCTGGTGCAGGGGTGAAATGCTACTGGTTCGGACCAGTTCGCCCCAACCGGTAGTTTTAAAATGTACCAGTTCGGGCGAAACAGTATTTCTGATGATCAGCTGGCGCAATTTAGATTAGCTAGAACTGTCGGATTTCCTGCTTTCTAGCTAATTAAATCGCGTGGCACAGCGGATTTCCCCTCCTCTTGCTGTTCTACTTACCTTTGCAGACTCAAAAGGCTTCAAAATGTTCCTTTTTAAGCACTGAGTGCAAAGCGCGTGCTCAGCAGCAGATCACCAAACTGGTAGCAGACTTTGGAGGATTTCACCACTGCCTTGGTGCTCTCTGAGCCGGGTGGTTTTCTTGTAGACGTTTCATGACATAACAAGGTGACATCCTCAGTGCTAGAAGGGAGTGGGGTTTGTCGAGAGGAGGAGGAGTTCTTGGTGGTCTCTGAGCTTGGTTGTTTTTTTGCAGACATTTCATGATCCAACTACATAACACCATCAGTGCTACAAGGAAATGGGGTTTATGGAGGGGAGGAAGAGGAGAGGACTGCGTGGTCCTTGGTGTTTTCTGAGCTTGCTTGATTTCCTGCAGACATTTCATTACCCAACTAGGTAATATCATCCGTGCAAGAAGGGAGTGGAGTTTGCCCTCTCTTGATATACAAGTGGCTTCCCCTGTCAGTGTTGGTGGAAGATTCTTGGTGATCCCTTGATTGGTTTGTTGCTTACTGTTTGATTGGTGATCTGAGTTGGTAGTTCCATGATTCGGGTATTGCTTACTCCTTGTGCTATTATAACTATATGGCATCACCCGGGCAACAAACCCACAAAAGCCCTCCAAAACATCTTAAGTAAATGGAAACATTCCATAGCCAAAAAATATATATCTGTCATTTACAACGTATAGTGAAAGGATTGTAACAACAAGCCCCATTCTTTACTAGCACTGATGATGTTACTTCGCTGGATTATGAAATGTCTGCAAGAAAACCAGCAAGCTCAGAGAGCAACAAGGACCTCCCAGTTCACCTGCTTCTCCCTTCTAGCACTGATGATGTTACTTAGTTTGGTAAAGAAATGTCTACAAGCAAACAATGAAGTTCAGAGAGCACCAAGGACACCATCATTACAAGTAGTCCTTGAGTTACAACTTTTCTTTTAGTGACCGTTTGAAGTTACGACGGCACTGAAAAAAGTGATGTATGACCATCTTTTCAGTTATGACCACTGCAGTATCTCCACGATCGCGTGATCAAAATTCAGGGAAATTCCACAAGAAGAGGGAATAATTAGGAAAATTCTGATTTGTGCTGACATGGATAAATCGACGTGAGAATTGAAGAAGAAAGACGAATCAGAATATTATAAGATCTGGGATAAATTTTATTGACGGTTGGAACAAAAAAGGGAAGACCCAAAATAAGCAATGAGTAAGATTTATAGAATGGAGATTAGAATTATGTATGAAATCATAACAGTGAAAATGTGTAAGACAAGAACAAAGCAACATGGAGGGAAATATGATATCCTTATGTTTGTAAATACTGAATAGACCAATTGTAAATAAGGATGGTGGTTATAATATTTAACTTTATATTCTGGTATGTATGGCAAAGACATTGCCAGGAAGGTTACACTGTGCCCAATGCTTTAATGTTTGTTTAATAAAAAAAAGTATGTGTGTGTGTGTGTGTGTGTGTGTTGTACTTGTGCTGATAAATAAATAAAGGGAGACTAGTATATATCTATTTCAAGCTATTTAGCTCTCATCAGCTAGCCATAACCCTTACTGGGATTCGAACCTGGGCTCATTATTATATTATAAATTATTTATATAAAATATAAATTATTTTTATATAAAATATAAATTATTTTATATAAAATATAAATTATTTTATATAAAATATAAATTATTATATTATAAAAATATAAAAATTCAGGTGCTTGTTAACTGACTCATATTTATGATGGCCGGAACATCCTGGAGTTACGTGATCCCCTTTTGCGACCTTCTGACAATGGGGAAGCCGGATTCGCTTAACAATTGTGTTAACAACTGCAGGGATTCACTTAACAACAATGGCAAGCTCATTTAACAACAGAAGTTTTGGGCTCAATTGTGGTCGTAAGTTGAGAACTACCTGTATTTATGGCAGCTGCATTGTCCCGGGGACACGTGATCCCCTTTTGCGACGTTCTGATAAGAAGAGTCAAAGGAGAAGCCAGATTAACTTAACAACCATGTGACTAACTTAAAAACCGCAGTGGTTCACTTAACAACAGTGGAAAGAAGGGTGGTAAAATGGGACAAAATTCACTTAATGGCCGTCTTGCTTAATAACATAAATGGCTCAATTGTCGTAAGTCGAGCACTATCTGTAGACCCCAGGTTTGTTTTTTGGGGGGCGGCATTCTGGGAATGTACATGTAGTTTCTGTCTCTGTATTCTATTTTCCCAGTTGGGACAGGCCCAACTGAGGTTTGTACCCAATCTTACAGCATTTTGCAAAGTAGCCTTTTATAGCCTTTATTTGTTCATTTTCAGGAGTGATAGAAAAATCTCAAAGCACATTAGCCAAATGATTTTAATCTACATCACAAACAAATTAAAATATTGGTACTCGTTAAACTTATTTTATTATTTTATTTTATTATTTATTTTACTATTCCATTCCATTCTGTATTTTCTTCTATTTTCTCCTATTTTCTCTTCTCTTTTCTTCTCTCCTCTCCTCTCCTCTCCTTCTCTTCCCTTCCCTTCCCTTCCCTTCCATTCTTCTATTGTATTCTATTCTGTTCTGTTCTCTTCTATTTTCTCCTATTTTCTCTTCTCTTCCCTTCTTCTCTTCTCTTCTATTTTTTTCCTATTTTCTATTGTATTCTATTTCATCTATTTCCTCCTATTTTCTATTCTATTCTATTCTTCCATTCCATATTCTGTTCTACTATTTTATTGATATTTCATATTTCTTCACTGTGTCTTTCCTCAGAGAGACTCAATAAAATGAACATCTTATTGTTAGAATAATTGCACCAAAACCCATTTCCCTCAGAATTCATCCAAGATTAAAAGATTTTGGAATCATAAGAATAACCTTGTAAAATGTTCTCTACAGGCTGTGAAAAACCAGCAATGTGGCGTTTCAGTGACTCTCCCCATTGCGTTCCTGGCCAGCTCTCACCACTTCTTTTAAGAAGAAACGGACAGCCATTTATCCAGAATGTTATAGATTGGTCTAGAGTCTCCTGCTTGAGCAGAGGGTTGGACTAGAAGACCTCCAAGGCCCCTTCCAGCTCTGTTATTTCACTGATGACTGATATTTCGTTTAATTCCACAAAGTCCTTGGAAAAAAATTAAATTGCCACCGAAACCTTTGGGAAAATCATTTCAGACTTGGGGCAATCCACTTTCTAATTGTTGAGATATTTTCAGCGATTGTGTATTCCATAGGGAAACACACGGATTGTGTATTTGCTATTTTTATAGTATCCAATGTTTGTTAGTTTGGCGTGGTTTCAGGATTCCTTTGGCTTCAGTGCCGGAGGTATTTTCTGTCTGTAATACGAACGTTAATTTAAAAAAAAAACAAATTTTCTTCGATTGTTCTATTTGGAGAGGTCAGTCTCCCTCCCCTTCCTTGAAAACCTGCAACGCTGCCCTTTTCTTCCCTGCCCCCAAGCCCCCTTATTGTCCCGCCTCCTTGCAGACCCCCACCGCTTCCTAATTTAAGGAGCCCTAACCCTAAATCTGGGGGAATAACCCTGGGAAGACCCTCACCCAGGTCCACCCACCGCCCCTCCACAAAGTCCTCCGGCAGTCACTTCTCCCGCCGGGACCCCCGAAACGAGGGGAGCGCTTGTGGGGGGCTGCTCCAAAAAGGAATGAGGCCCGTACCTGTCCGAGCGCCGGAAAAGTTTGAAAAGTTCTGGCTAACTTTGGAAATTGGGGACCCCCATCCACCCTCCCCAGCAATTTCTAGCTGGGGGAGAGGGAGGGAGGGAGAGACCCCAGCCAGGGGCGCTTTGCAGAGTTGAGCGAGGCCGGAAGTTTGAGTCTGGGGGTGGCGGCGGGGAAGCTTGGCCGGAGGGGCCACCGCCAAGGTGCGGGGAAGACTTTGCCCTCCTGCCAGGACTACAGTACCAATCTTGCCCGGCAGGAAGCAGGCCTGCCCGCCCAACCAGTCACATACACAGCCGCGTAGCCCTCCCGCCGGGCTGCCGGGCGCTCCCCCTCGATCGATTGCTCCCGTGGCTGGGGAGGAAGAGGAGGAGGGGGAGGAAGAGGAAGAAGTGGAGGAGGAGAGGAGGAGGAGGAGGAAAAAAAGGAGGAAGAAGACAAGAAGGAGAAAGAGCTTTGGCTGCTTCACCTCTGCCGCAGCGTCGGGTGCTGTTAGAGGAGGAGGAGGAGGCGGCAGCAGATATTCCGGTAGCGGCAGGGGCTTTACTTTAGCTGCAGCGCCAGGCGCAAGCAGCTAGGATTGGCCGCCCACAAAGGACCTCCTCCCCGGGCTTGCTTTCCTGGCGTCAGTCGCCAGATGATAAACCTAAAGATGTGTGTGGAGCACTGTGAATTCTAGCCAGGGGCTGATGCGATGTGCAAGTGATAGAAAAGACTTGGCACTTTCCAGGGAGAGGGTCATGAGAGACTTTTGTGAGATGGGTTTGGCTTGGTGCTGCAGGAGGCCTTTATGATGCGCTCAGAAGACATCATATTAAGGCCCTGTTCATGTTAAAAACAGCCCAGAGCCTATTCGGGGTTTCTCCCAAGATGGAGCTGTCAGCTCCGTGTCTTGGGTGTTGGGCTCTTGAGAAGTATATTCTACTTCTCTGCAAAAACTCCCCCTTGATCTTAGTCTTCTTTATTATCTGGAAGATCCTGAAAACATTCACAGTGGTACAGGTGACTTTCGGATGGCTCCAAGGAAGCTTGAGTTACCTCTTCAACCCCTTTAAATGGTTCTCCAAGGCAGAACCGGTAAGTTTTTGAGACTCCTATCCCAGAGGGAACAAATCGTAGGGAGGGAAAATGGGACTTGACTTTCTTTTTTTAAACAAGGTTTTTATTAGGTAAACGTTAAAAACGTTGGACATAGAGCGACATTTCTGGCATAGACATTTCCATAGAGGTTTTTTGATCTTACAACAATAACAATTTATATTCGTTACATAGGTAGGTGTAATCAGTCAAATTACCTACCCATTAATTCCTTTCGTTATATAGTTACTATCAGTACATATAGATATCCAATTCCTACCTATCGTACAATATTAACACCACATTTTCCAGTTCTTATCCGTGTTTTTCTGTCCCAAATTTTTCCCCTCGTCTCTAACCATCAGTATCATTTTGTCCCAGATTTCGTGGTATTCCGATGTGACTTTTCTTAATAAGGTGAATTCAAGACCTGAGCTTTGGGACATTAATTCAGTCTGATGAAGAAACTTGGTGTTTAACAGAAGAATAGAGTTGGAGACCTTAGAGGTCTTCTAGTCCAGCCCACTGCTCAAGCAGTTATATCAGTTCAGACAAATGGCTGCCCAGTCTCTTCTTAAAAGCCTTCAGTGATGGAGCACATACCACTTCTGAAGGAAAGCCATTCTACTATTTAATTAGCAGAGTAATGGAATAACAGAGATAGAAGGGGCCTTGGAGGTCTTCTAGTCCAACCCCCTGATCAAGCAGGAGACCCTATACCAATTCAGACAAATGGTTATCCAATCTCTTCTTTAAAACTTCTAATGTTGGAGCATTCACAACTTCTGTAGGCAACTTCTGTTCCACTGATTAATTGTTCTAACTGTCAGGACGTTTCTCCTCAGTTCTAAGTTGCTTCTCTCCATTGCTTCTTGTTCTACCCTCAGGTGCCTTGGAGAATAGCTTGACTCCCTTTTCTTTGTGGCAACCCCTGAGATATTGGAAGACTGCTATCATGTCTCCCCTGGTCCTTCTTTTCATTAAACTAGACATACCCAGTTCCTGCAACCGTTCTTTATATCTCACTTAGCAAAATAAATGTTGGGCTCATTTGTGTCCGGAAGTCGAGGACTACCTCTACTTGACATATATGCCTAGCAAGAAAGATCTTAGAAAATGATTGTGAAGCTTGGAGGCCAGATTGTCCATGAATGACATTGGGGGCCATAGCCATCTATTTAAATCATTAAAAATATAAGATATAATACCATCTGATCAGAACAATACTGGATAGCTGGACTGCATTTATGTAGGGCAGAAACTTGGCCAAGCTTCCTTGTGAAATAGGAAATGGTAGAAACTTGGAACATTCCATTAGCTTTGTTGTCCAGTGTATTGTATGAGCTTGGTAAAGTTCTCCAGGATGAAGACAACCGCATAGGCCTTTGGTGTGTGGCTGTTGTGAGAGACAAGTCAAAAGAGTATCAAATGAACATCACCTCTTGGACAAAAAATATTCCTTTTTCTTTTTTCTGTCTCTGCAGGTCCAGCAGAAAAGTGAGATCGGCTCACAGGAAACCATTAAAACCATTGGAAAAGGTTTTAAGTCTTTCCAAGCATTTAATCCACCAATTTGTACTTTTTCTGTCATCTACCTACCTACCTACCTACCTAATCTACCTATCTAATCTACCTATTTATCTATCTACCTACCTCCCTTATCTATCATCTATCTATCATCTATCTATCTATCCATCCATCCATCCATCCATCTCTCTCTCCCTCTCTTTCTTTCCCCCCCTCTCTCTATCTAATCTTTCTAACTATATCTGTCTGTCTGTCTACCTTTCTAATCATCCTACCTACCTACCTAATCTACCTACCTACTTTACCTATCTAATCTAATCTAATCCCCCCTCTCTCCCCCTCCCTTCCTCCCTCTCTCTCTAATATATCTGTCTACCTACCTAATCAATCTATCCATATCTATCTGTCTGTCTGTCTACTTCTTTAATCTACCTACCTACCTACACCCCACACCCACACACCCATCGATCTAATCTAATCATCTATCTATCTATCTATCTATCTATCTATCTATCTATCTATCATCTATCTATCTATCTATCTATCTATCTATCTATCTATCTATCTATCCTAATCTAATCTAATCTAATCTCTATCTCTATCTCTATCTCTATCTAATGTAATCTAACCTAATCTCTGTCTATCAATCTAATCTAATATCTCTATCTATCTATCTATCTATCTATCTATCTATCTATCTATCAATCATCTCTAATATCTATCCATCCATCCATCCATCCATCCATCCATCCATCCATCCATCCATCCATCCATCCATCTATCTATCTATCTATCTATCTATCTATCATCTATCACCTATTGTATCTGTCATCTTTCTCTATCAACAGTATATCATAGAAGTGAGTACACCCCCTCACATTTTGTAAATATTTAAGGATATCTTTTCGTGTGACAACAGTGAAGAAATGACACTTGGCTACAATGTTAAGTAGTGAGTAAACAGCTTGTATAACAGTGTAAATGTGCTGTCCCCTCAAAATAATGCAACACGCAGCAATTAATGTCTAAACTGCTGGAAACAAAAGTGAGTATACCCCTAAGTGATAATGTTATGTTTCAGCCTACAGCGCTGCCCTGACAAATAAATGGTGCTAGATGAAATGAAACGACAGACAGACCAAGAAAGGCAATAATTTAATTGTCTTTTCCCAATGCAGATCATGGTGATTTCCATGGTTCAGATTTGCTGCCCTCCATTCATTCATTCATTCATTCATTTTCTATAGTCAATGACTCTGGGTAGCTTACAATTTTTGGTGATCTCTGAGTTTGGTTGTTTTTTTTTTCCTTACAGAGATTTCATGACCCAACTAGCTAATGTCATCAGTGCTAGAAGGGAGTGGGCTGTGTGTGGTGAGGAGGAAGGGCAGTGGGGTTCTCGGTCCTCTTTGAGCTTAGTTGTTTTCTTTTTTTAAAAGAGATTTTTTATTGTTTTTTCCATCTATGAAAACTTTCAATCATCACATTAACATTGTTGCGTCATCATACCTATATATATCGATCTTATATCGCTTCCATATTTATATACATTCATTTACAGTTCTATAAATTTCTCTATTGCTTCTTGGCTAAATTAATTTTATTTCTGTTATACAACCATTTATACCAATTATCCCAAATTTCATAGTATTCAGACTCTTTTTTTTTGTCCTTTAATCTTAATGTTAATTTATCCATTTCTGCACAATCTAGAATTTTCTGAATCACTAATTCATCTGGGGGAATATTACTCTGTTTCCAACGTTGGGCAAACATTATTCTGGCTGCCGTCAACAAGTATATTAATATATATTTAGTTTTCTTTCTATGTTTCCCCTTAGTTATCCCCAGCAGAAAAAGTTCCGGTTTATATTCAATTTGTTGTTCTATAATTGGTTGCATCCATTTCCAAATTTTAATCCAATACTTTGGCTTGGTTGTTTTCTCGCACACATTTCGTGACCCATCTAGGTAACATCACCAATGCTAGAAGGAGAAGGAGGTCTAATGTTAGAACAATTCTTCTCCTCTGCAGGGAGCACCGAAGATGCTGCCCACCAGATGACCTACCAGCGTCTTCGTCAACTGCTCTGCAATGAACTATCCTGCCAGGCATGCAGGCGGGCCGCTCAGGAGGCCTGTCAGCTGGTTTATGGGCAGTGTGCAGACGACGGTCGCTATGCCAAGCCCGGGTCCTTGCTTTCCTCACGGTCCTGCCAGGAAACCCAAGTCTCCACCGCCACATCAATCGAAGATGAACAGGAGTCCTACCTCTGGACCTCCAGTGTGACTTCAGAAGTGGGACCCGATTCCTTCAGCTCAGAGGACACTGAGTCCACCGATACCAGTCAGCATGTGGCGAGTGTCCCTGTGGGGCAGAAGGCCTCGAAAGCCACCTCCCAGGACCGAGAGACATGGGACAGTTTCTCTAGGGAGCTGGATGATTATATGGAGGACGTCTCAAGTTGGTCATCCAGCACTTATGAGACCTCTTCCATCAGTACCTGGACGGACTCTTCTAGTGACTCCACCCTCGTCTTCAGCAGCTTGAAGAGCCACCGGTCCAGTAAATACCACAAATACCGGTCCAGTAAATACCAGACGCAGAAGAGCAGCAGAGGCTCATCTGAGCAAGCTTCTCCTGAGGCTGCCAAGGTAGAGGAGATGCGCTTTCTGCCTGTGCCCGTCCCCTTCATGAAAGAAGCCATGATTCAGGACTTAGAGTCTCACTGGGTAGCCAAGAGGCTCCAGCATCTTCTGGGGATGCCCTGGGTTCTTCTCAGGTTCCTCAAGAGCTTCATGCCCTCTGCTCCCGCTTCCACCTCAGACAGGCCCCTGGGGGTCACAGTTGTGGTGAGGAGGCCTCAAGTCCTCGCCTTTGTGGCCGCTGAGACCAAAAAGAAGCTGGAGCTTCACCTGAAGAAGAGAGTCCAACTGAAGCGTTGGCAGCTGCCCTGGAAGGTCCAAGAAGCTCTCAGACACATGAAGTCATCTCCTCCTCCTCCTGCTCCTGCTCCTGCTCCTCCTCTGCCCAAGATTGAAACTTCTCTAGTGCAGAAACCGGAAAAGAAGACCAAAGGTTCAGTGGTCACAGGTCCACCGTTGCTCCAGAGGTCGCTGGAGGTCATCCAGATGAAGCTGAAGCTTCACCTGGCAAAGAAGTGTGTCGAAATACAAGCAGAGGCATTTCCAGAGGTGGTCCTTCGTTCCTGGAGGTGCTCAGACTTGGCCAAGCAGGCTCTGCCCAAGCTGGCACCTTGTGTGGACAAACCTTCGGAAGCTCACCTGGTTTACCTCCCCCAGGACACTAAGATGGAGCTGGCGGTGCAGAGAAGGCGCCTGAGTTCCTGTTGGGACCCGGGAAAGCAGAATGTAGAGTCCCTGTCTGGAATGGCCCCTCCTCCAGTTTCCACCAAGCCCCTCCTGGGCAGGAAGGCAGCTTCCGAATTCTCGGGGGCGCAGACTCCGTTTCTCCAGCAAGGGGGGCGAGAAACCTTGGAAGCCCACGTGAGAAGAAAGAGGCTGCACCATGAATGGGGCCTCCCCAGTGTGGTCAGGAGATCTCTGAAGGCTTTCCTGCCGAGCGTGGCCCCACGGGGTTCAGTAATCCGGCAGACTAAGAGCCGCGTCGAAACTCTGCCGTGGAAACTTGGCTTTCTCCCTGAGGACACCTGCCTTCTCCTGGAGTTCCACCTTCAGAGGATGAAGCTCCAACAGAGGTGGGGCTTGCCCAGGAGAGTCCTCGAGACCTACCGACGGCTGTTTCCAGAACTTCCTTATAAGGGGAAGAGAGGGGCAGTGAATGGGATAAGACCACTGCTGGGACGGCCCAAGCAGGAAGAAGAGAAGGCTAGAGAAACTCAGGGCCTTCCATTATGTCCAGCTCAACCACCCCTGGTGTTAAAAACGAAGGTCCCGAAGAAGGTGCAGGCCCAGCTGACTAAGACACATCTGGAGGTGTCCTTGCAAAGCTTTCCTGCTGCCCCAGAAATCTCCTGGAGATCTTCTCCGTGGTCTCACTCACTAGTTCCGGAGGAGAAACCTCGAGCCAGGTTTGGCCTTGGAGAAACTCTGACGGGCAGTGCGAGGCAGGAAGGAAGCAGTGCTCTCCTGCCAAAGAATGTGGGATGTCTGGGAGATCCCTTTAGATCTACTCTGGAGACCCATTTCAAGAAAAAATCCCTGGAGATTAGATTCCAGTTAATAGGATATGAGATGTTTTCTGGGCCCACCAAATGTGTTTTTCTTCCTAAACTTTCTTCTCTCTCCTCGGAAATCAAACCCAGAACATCTTGTTTGTATTTTGTGGAACAGGACATTGTGGAAAAGATTAACTTGAACATTAAACGCAAGCATTTAATGCATCTTTGGGGCCTTCCAAGTATCTACACTAAATCCTTGAATAAGACGTTTGGCAATGTTGTTGCAGGAGGACCGCCACTAGAGATGGCCAAGCTCAAGAGGCGGACTCTGGAGAAGGACATTGGCCAGGAGAGTCAAACAGCCAATGCAATGGGTTCCAGAGAACAGAGATTCTCAAGGAAAGGTCCATGTTTTGTCCATATGGAGATTCTGGATCTTCTGGAGATGCATGTCCAGCGCAAGAAGCTACAGCACGAATGGGGATTACCATCCATGGTTCAAAGATCTCTTCAGGCCTTTGCCGCACTCTCTTTAGAACCAGAACGTCTCTTAGAGGGGCTTGGCATGGCCACTTCCAGCTCGTTCAAGGTGACAATTAAAATAACCGAACGCTTGTTATTCTTGGACCTTGAGACACAGAAGCTTCTGGAGGCTCACATGAAGAGCCGAACTGCAGCCCATCGATGGGGTCTCCCCAAGCGTGTCCAGGTATCATTGAAAATATTTCTGCCCCCTGGAACTTCCCAAGTTGAGGGCGACCAGTGTGAAGCCGAAGCCCCGTGGAATGCCTACAACCGACTCTTCCAGACTGCCTCAAAGCAACGGCACAAAGCAGAAAACATAAGTCGTGTAACCACAGTCAAGGAGGCTCTGCCCAAAGCTGGCCTTCTAGGACGAATGTCCCAAGGAAAAATCTCGATGTCTGGAAGAGAGACTCAGAAGATGTCACCTGGCCAAGAGACCACCCTGGTGTTCCTTAAACAAGAAGAGTTGGATTTTATGGAATTCCATGTACAGCACAAGAAGATCCAGCACGAGTGGGGATTGCCAACTCTTGTGCAGAGATCTCTGCAGGCTTTTGCGCCAGTACCTTCTGAGCCTCCGAGAAGGTCCTTGCCAGGTCTGGTTCTGAAGAGGTTGGGAGAGGGAAGGAAAGCAAGTAGGCTGGTGCATGCGCCACAGCCTATGATAAGAGTGGTGGTCCATTACCCGTACTTTTTAAGTCAAGAGGCAAAGGACCGCCTGGAGTACCATGTGAGCCGTCAGATCCAGGAACACACCTGGGGCCTTCCTCTACTGATCCAAGATTCGTTGAGAGCAATGGTCCCTTCACATCAGGTCCCTGTCGAAAAGGCCCACCGTGAACGTCGTGTGGGATTCCACCTGCGAGAGGGAGTTCATGCTTCCCGTTCCAGAAGAGAAGGACCACCCTGGTGGACCTCATCCTGGAAAGAAGCCACCGTCAAGCCGGTGAAGAACATCCACCAGAGGAAATCAGAGGCAAGATCTAGTTCCAGCTTCCCAGAGGCTGCCGTCAGATCCCCTGAGGTCAGGCAGCTTTCCTACATCCATACATCCTGGGACCTTCTGGAGTTTCACGTCATCCAGAAGAAGATCCAGCATGCTTGGGGCCTCCCATCTGCCATCTTGAAATCTCTGGGCATTTTTGCTCCCTTTCCACTCAACCTAGAGAAACACACTGGAAGGAGGCCCCAGAGGCTTCCAGGAGACAAGGCAGATGTGGAAATAAAGGCCCAGCAGCTTTGGTTACTTGACACAAACATACGGCAACATCTGGAGAGCAGTGTGAGGACTATGGTCACAAAGCATAGATTGGAGATTCCAAAACGGATTCAACACCTGTTTCATCCATTCACCCCCCCTCAGCCCTCTTCCCAGGTTCCAGAACGACTTCTCTGGTCTCGCAGGTATAGACGGCCTCAGGACACATCACTTGCTCCCCAAATTTTGGCACCATTGCAAAAGGCAAAGCGCCATTTGAGGGCAATGGAGACACCCCAAAGAGCATTACAGGTTAAGGCAGGGGAGACTACTGAAACAATGAGGTTCTTTTGTCCCAAAATGATGCCCTCTTTCCTCCCTGTTGAGGAGAGGGATCTTCTGGAATTCCATATCCAACACAAGAAAATCCAGCACGCGTGGGCCCTACCGTCGATGGTGCTTAGATCTCTCCATGTCTTTGCCCCGTATCTTCAAGCAGAGAGAACTAAGTCTAGGAAACCCAGAAGGGAGACAAGGGACGTGCAAATCCTCACTCAAGACCTCATTTTCCTCAGCGCTGAGATGAAGGAACGCTTGGAGGCCCACCTGAGACATCGTACCTCAGAGCACAGATGGGGCCTTCCGGGAAGAATCCGGCGATCTCTGAGGGCCTTCCTGCCACTCGGATCTCCTTCTCATCCTGGGGTGACTGGATCCCACCCTCTTTTGCCTTTGCCACCCAAATCGTTGCTGACAACGGACGACGTCTATGAACCGGTGATTTTTAAGCCAAAGCCCAAACAGAAGACTTTAGTAAAACGGAGTATTTGTGATAAGAGACAGAGAGCAACAGGCAGATCTCGGCAAACTAACGCTCAGACTTGCTCAGGGACCAAGACGGGACTCTCTTTCCTCCCAGAGGGCATCCAGAACATTCTGGAATTCCACATCCAGTGGAAAAGGATCCAGCACGCATGGAGTTTGCCGTCAACAGTGCTACAGTCGTTGCAAGCTTTTGCCCCACATCTCTTTAAAGCTGAGAAGTGCACTAGAGGGATGATGGCCAAGGTTTACCCATGGGATGGAGAAGTACAAATCATTAGTCAAGACCTCGATTTCCTTAGCATTGAGGAAAAGGAATGCTTGGAGGCCCACCTGAGACATCTTACATTGAAGCACCGATGGGGACTTCCCGAAAGGGTTCAGCAATCTCTGAGGGCCTTCCTGCCACCCATATCGCCTCCTCCTCACTCTGAGATGACTGGATCCCTGCCGCTCTCGCCCTATCGACCCACAGCCACCTACATGCAGCCTTTGTGGACTTCTAAGGAGACGGAAGATCCTCAAATCCTGCCACCTTCCTCTCCTTCTTTATACACCACCAGGAATGACGTGTCCAATGTTGGTAAGCCTAAAAGGAGAGCCAGCTTCCAAAAAGTGACGTTTGCAAATGGAGGGACCACGCCGAGGGGGAAAAACAGGATGCCTCTTCCAGGTGTTAAGGCAAAGATGGTCAGCTGGCAGATGGAAGACAGTTCTCCAAAGACAACCAAGCAGAGAGGTGCTCTAGAAGGACTGGATTCTCCTCCAAAACCTTCAGCGGCTGCCAGGGAACTGAAAGGGTCTCCTAAGATACCCATCAGTCTCTCCTACCATTCACCAGCCCCAAAGAAAAGTGCCATGGCCTCGTCAAAAGGGCCAGAGGAGAAGAAGAAAAAGACGAAGGAGAAAGTCCGATGGAAGCTAGAGGAAGATCTGGTAGATGATTCCTCTCTGCTAGCAGAAGACAACGAAGCCCAGGATTCTTCTTGGTCCTCAGGAGACGACATGGAAGGGTCAGAAGGGTCCTCAGGAGATGTCACGAGCAGTTCTTCTCTCCAAGAGCCAGAAGCTGCCAAGATGTCTTGCAGGACTTGGGAGGGCCAACCATATCATGCTTCCATCCCTCAACAAATCTCCTATTTCTTCCCACACTGTGTTCATGTTCCCAATTCCTCCTACGAGGATGTTGTAACGAGACATTACGGACAAGTCAAGGGGGAGCATCATGCAACATGGAGCAGCAGGCTACAAAGGAGAGGAAGGAGGCTTATGTGGAAAGAGTTCCTTGGTCACTCTCTGGGAGAAGTAACCAGGTGCCAAGCCTTTTGTAGAACCCAATTGCCGGAACAGTGGTCTTCTGAATGCGAGAGATTCCTCTGCCTGCCACATCCTTCATCCTCTAGACAAAGCAGGTCCCCCATGGGAGGCCATGATGTTCAATCTCCCAAGGAGAGTAGAAGGGGCCCACTTCAAAAGCAAGACGCCATAAGGACAGATGTTGAACTTCAGGTCTATCATGAAAGTTGTACCTTGACCCTGAAGACGGACAGTGAGGAAGAGGGGAGAAAGGAGAGTGTCACCCTTTCCCTCACTAAGGAGCAGAGCCTTTTGTCCCTGGAGACCAAGTCCCAAGGCGGCCCAGAAGGCATGAGAGGAGATGATTGGGACCAGGGGAGAAGGTCGGAGGTGAAGTGGGAAGACCAGAACAAGGAGGCAGGAGAGTCCCTCAGAGAAGAGATGGGCAGCTGGAGATGGGCTAACTCCTCAGCAAAGAGACAACCCCCAAATTTAGCTGAGGGTCCTGCCCTTTCCTTGGTGGCCCCCTTGGAAAAAACAAGTGATCAGATCTACAGCACAGTGGTGGGATCTGGAGATCATGGCATCCTAAAGCCAAGTGAGATTCCAGACCGTAAGGACAAGGTCTTCTGGCTGAAAAGACAGGCTCCAGTAGACCTTATGCAAGCAGGAGATATGGGGCAGGGTGGTGGGGCCCAATGTCCTCATCCTAGAGGGAGGAGGCCTATCGACCGTTCCCCAGGAAGGCCCCCAGAAGCTGGGAAGAAGAAACAGGTGAAGGTCAACAGGTCTTCGATGGAAACTTGCCAAGAACTCCTCGACTTCCGGAGGCTGGCCTTTGACCCGAAGCTCAGCCAGGGTTTGGAGATTCCTAGACAGGGGCTCCACAAGACGCCCCAGGAACAGAGGTCTCCAGAGAGGGAGAAGATGACCATTTTAGGGAACATCCTGGAGAAGAAATTGAATCTGCAACAGGGACTGTTCATTTGGAGGCAGAGCTCAAGACCAAAGGAAAAAGAAGGAAGGGGGCGAAAGAGAGACAAAAGGGAAGGAGGAGGAGGAGGAGGAGGACAGGCAGGGAGACTACCACAACCATTGTCGTCACCCATGGACAAGCAGAGCTCCGCCCTCTGCACCATCCTGCAGGGGAAGCTCCATCTCTGCAGAGAGATCCTGAAAGGAAAGCTTTGTTTCTGGAGGAAGAGCCAGGAAAAGCCAGGAGGGGTTCCCAAAACCAGGAGAACTGGGAAATCCGGGGGGGGCGAATGGAATAAAATTAGGGGCGGTGAAGTAGGAGATCTATATTCTGCAGTACCTTTTCACTAATAAATCTTCATTTTTGGCAGCGTTGTGTCTAGGGTCTGCCTGAAAGAACATAGAATAACAGGATTGGAAGAGACCTTGGAGATCTTCTAGTCCAACCTGTTAAGTAATTAAGCTCCCCATTAGAAGAGCGAGTATGCAGAGAAGCGTAATGAGAGTGATATGGAATAACACGCACAAACCAGCATACAGAGACACTGAATAGTATAAAAATATAGTAGTTTATTATGTAGAAATATAGAGGTATTCAGAGTCCGGTTAACAGTCCAAGTCATACACGGTTCAGTAATTCAGTTATCAAAATAGTCAGTCTAACACACAAAGTATAGCTAAACAGTAGCAAACCACAATACCTCAAAATACACCGATCAGCTTCTAACAAAACAGAGAGCTAACAGCCATTCTGACTCCCTCTTATGGCTGCTTGAGGTAACAAACCAAGTACATCTCTTTAGCATTTAAAGTAACAGTAAAGTAATCATAGTGTATATACATTGCCAAGCCAAGCCTAGGGTTACATCCCTAACACACAGGCCAGCCGGTCTTCCGGTTTCTGGAGCTCCGGTGCGCATACCAATGATGGTGAACCTTTTCGGCAACAAGTGCCCAAACCAAAATACGTGTCCATGTGCACACGTTGGAGTGCCGGAAACCCAAAGACCAACTGGTCAGTGAACGCATGCCTGTTTTTTGGCCATTTCTGAGCCTTTTCCAGGCTGTTTTTGGGCTGTTTTGGGGGCATTTTCAGGCAGTTTTTCAGCTTGAAAACAGCCCAAAAAACACCCCCCAAAAGGTCTGTTTTTTAAACCAGAAGAGCAGCTGGCGACAGAGAGTACCCTGCGTGCCATAGGTTCACCCTCACCGCCTTATACCACCCTGGACCAAGGGCTGCCCAGTCTCCCCTTGAAAAGCCTCCAGAGAGGAGCAACTGGTCGCTCATCTGCTGCTCAAAAAAGGGAGGTCATTTTTTTTACCGCTGGTTGGGGCTCGACTTACGACCACAACTGGGACCAGAATTTAGTTGCTAAGCAAGGTGGTTGTTAAGGGAATCATGTGGTCATTAAGCGAATTGGCTTTCCCCATTGACTTTGCTTGTCGGAATCTGGCTGAGATGTTTGCAAAAGGTGACCCCAGGATGTTGTGAGTCCATGGCGAAATCTGTGTGCCCAAATTTCACCCGCATCCCTACCCCTTGTGCAGCCTCCATTCCTTCCTCTAACTCGTGAGCCTCTGGAGGCGCCTGTCCCCATTCTCTAACTCCCCAACCCAGAAGCCACAGCCCACTACTGGGCCATGAGCTGTTCACAACCAGGCTGCCTGAAGCGACAGGCAAGCATGTGTGTGCACCCCATTTGCATGAGCAGTGGGCAAGCTCACACATGCATGCTCCATTTCTACGTGTGGCAGACGTTTGTGCCACTTGTGCAAATGAAGCTGTACACGCACTTACCTGTTATCTGACCAAGAGCATGAAGCAAATTCCTTGTCCGGGCAAAAACTCCAAATCTTTCAAGGGAGGATTTACAGTCACAGACCTTCTCTGGCTTGGAGAGCTGCCAGGCCGATATCTGCAGAACTTGGCAAGGAGTCTCGGAGAGTCCCGAACCAATGAAGTGAACTAATGGCCTCTTGCAAACTCCACTCCCCTTTTGCTCCTCTTTTATTCCCTATGGGAGGGACCATTCATCGTCCTCCTGTGGCCTTACTCCCAAGTCGACCCCTGTTCTCTAGCTGTTCCCTTCGTCTGGCAACTCTGTGCATGTGCACACTGGGAACAGGCTCCAGTTGTTCCTCTGTCTCACTGATGTTTGACTCTGAAGGCAGCTGATAACTGTCAGACGGCCCTGGCCCCATCTCTGCCTCTGACACAGAGCCTTCCCCAGACTCCAGGACTGGCCCAGGTTCCTCCCCAACCTCCTCACTGTCCAAATCTGCTGCCAGCTCTGTTGGCTGCTGGTGGGCCAGAACACTACCTGCCACCCGCCTAGAACCATCTCCTCTCCTCTCCCCCACCCCACCGGTCCACAAAGCTGGAAAGTTTGGGGAAGTCTACTTTAATTGTTTCCTAAGCAGCCTGTCAGCCTGGCCATTGCTGCTTTCCTTCAAGCTGGCTGCCGTGGAAGCGGGGCGGGAGGGAGCAATGGGCATTTGGGAGGGGAACTGTGCAGGTGGCGGGAGGGTGGAATTGCCGAGAAGTGATGGGGACTCAGAGAGGCCAGCTTGGGTTGTTTAACAGCTTCAAGGCCAACCGTCCTGGGAAGAGCATGCACGAGGGCAGCGTGGAGCACCTGTACCAGAGATGTTCTCCAAATGTCTTCTTGGCTGATGATATGTTAGCCTGACTACTGGGGCTATTTTCAATTTGTCTTTTTCGTGTGCATTTGCTTCAGACCTTCCCTGACTTTTGCTGAATTCAGTTCTTTCTTAGTAAAAGCACCTTTTCTCTGAATCTATGGAGTTCAGGGTTTTCATTCCTAGAAATTGATTGGAGGCAGCCCTGACACAGCCTCTCCACTCAGATCAGAGGCTACCTTCGCTAATAAAATCGAGATTTTCAGCCTGTCTTGAAAGGGAGTAGCGGATTCGTAAGGCTGATGTCAATCCCACTAGATCAGGGGTGCTAAACTCATGGTCCGGGGGCCAGATCTGGCCCACAGGGGGCCGGGGGCCACCCTGGAAGCAGCAAAGGACTGGCCCACGGTGCCTCTGCCAGTGAAAATGAAGCTTGGGAGGGTCATGATGCCCCCCAGCTCCGTTTTCACCAGGAGAGAGCTGTAGGAGGCCATCACGGCTAAAAAACTGGCTCGTGTGTGTGTGTATGTGAGCACCCCTGAGTTCCATTTTTGCTGGCAGAGGGCTAGCAAAACAAATGAAAAACAAAACCGAAGGAGAAAGGTTTCCCCTTTTGCATTTTAGCATGCAAGAAGGCAGAGGAAGAAAGGAGAAAGGGAAAGAGGAAAGAAGGGAAGAGAGCAAGGAAAAATAAGGAAAAGGGGGAAGAAGAAAGGAGAATGAAGATGAAAGGAAAAAGAAGGAAGGAAGGAAAGAAGGAAGGAGGGAATAACAATAGCACTTAGACTTATATTCCGCTTTACAGTGCTTTTACGGTTTACAGAGTCAGCCTCTTGCCCTCAACAATCTGGGCCCTCATTTGACCCACCTCGGAAGGATGGAAGGCTGAGTCAACCTGGAGCCAGTGAGATTTGAACTGCCGAACTGCAGCTAGCAGTCACCTGAAGTAGCCTTCAGTACTGCACTCTAACCCCTGCACCACCTAGGTAGGTAGGTAGGTAGTAGGTAGGAAGGAAGGAGATTATAATGAGAATGAGGGAGGGTCTGAGGGAAGTCCTGCCTTAGTACTTGGCCACCACAGGTGCCCCCGGCATGAGTGATAGCAAGCTGGCTACACCCCCTCCCGAGGTCAAACACAATCCTGATGCAGCCCTCAATGAAATCGAGTTTGACATCCCTGCACTAGATAGATTCTACCGAAGGAGACCATCAACTGCAGGAGATCCAGAAACATTTCTTTATGGAGAATAACTGAAATAGCTCCATCATGACCACTGGGCCAAAGTTTATTAAAACTGAGACGTCACCCAAGAAACTTCTATCAAAATGAAAATTTGGGAAGCCAAAAGGCATTGGAAAGAACCAACTCAAGCCATATAGACCGCAGGGGGTGTCTCCCCCCAAATTAAGACCGGCTACTATAGCAACATAACCTTGCAAATCTGATTGTGATGCATCTCTTCCTCTCCTTACAGTCCAGTGAAATGTTACTCAATCTCAGCAACTTTTAAGATGTGGGGAACTTTCAGAATTCTGCAGCCAGCAAAGCTGGGAGTTGTAGTCCACACATTTTAAAGTTGCTGAGCTTAAGAAGCATCGATTCGAGTAATAATGGAGGAGTTTGCATGACCAGCCAGATGGAATTCCTTGACCGATGGAGTCCACACCGTGCCCCTTCTGCTAGAAAGAGTGGGGCAGGCCGAGGCTGTTGGGGTGAGATGGCTCCTCATAATTTTGCCTAGTGTACCAGCTTCATTCCTATTGGTCCAAAAAACCTTGGCAAGAGTAACTTAACGGTTTGCGTGGCCCACAAGCTGGACTACTGCAATGTATTCTACATAGCAATAAACTTATCACTTTTCAATGCTTTACAACCCTCTCTAAGCGGGGTGATGGCTTTCATCAATATATATATATATATATATTTGCAGTCTAAAGGCTGTTGCAATTGCACTTTCTGTAAAGGTGAAAGGATGCAGCTCTCTTGCAACACGGAATGATGGGGAAACCCTTTGGTTTTCCAGCATGTCCGCAAACTGCAAAAAATATAAATGTTTCTGTCAATGGAAGGAGTCAGAAAGTTTAAAAAAAATGCTTTTTAATTTATCATAGAAAATAAAATACAAAATTTTCAATTCTATTCCATTCCATTTCATATTTCCTATTCTAGTCTACATTCTGTTCTATTCCATTCCTTTCCATTTCATATCTCCTGTCCTGTCCTGTCCTGTCCTTTCCTGACCTGTTCCCTTCCGTTTCATATCTTCTATTCTATTCCATTCCATTTCATATCTCCTGTCCTGTTCTGTTCTGTTCCGTTCCGTTCCGTATCTTATATTCTATTCTATTCTATTCCATTCCATTCCATTCCTATTCCTATTCCTATTCCATTTTATATCTTCTATTCCTATTCCTTTCTATTCTATTCTATTCTATTCCGTTCCATTCCATATCTTCTATGCTATGCTATGCTATGCTATTCTATTCTATTCCAATATTCTAATTAGTCTAGTTTAGTTAGTCCAGTCCATGCTATTCTTTATTCCATTCCATATTCCATTCCACTCAACTTCACTCCCTTCTAGGGGTTGCCACAAAGAGGAGGGGTTCACATTATTCTCCAAAGCACTTGAAGGCAGGACAAGAAGCAACGGATAGCAACCAGCCAAGGAGAGAAGCAACCTAGAACTAAGAAGAAATTTCCAGACAGTGAGAACAATTAACCAGTGGAACGGCTTGCCACTGGACCTTGTGGGGGCTCCATCACTGGAGGCTTTCAAGAAGAGACTGGGCAGCCACTTGTCTGAAATGGTATAGGGCTGTGATGGCAAACCTATGGCACATGTGCCACACGTGGCGCGCGGAGCCATATTGGGTGGCATGCCAGCTGTTAGCTCCGGCAAGCATGCACATGCCGGCCAGCTGATTCTTCACATTTCCAGAGGGCCTGGGGAGGCTGTTTTTCGCCCTCCCCAGCCTTCAGGAAAGCCTCCAGAGCCTGGGGAGGGTTTGCGTATGCACATGTGTGGGAGGAGGTCACGCGCAATTGCACAGTTGGGTGGGGAGATTGAGCACGCGCGGGCGCAATTTTGGCACACCATAAGAAAAAGGTTAGCCACCACTGGTATAGGTTCTCTTGCTTGAGGAGGGGGCTGGACTAGAAGATCTCCAAGCTCCCTTCCAGCTCTGTTCTGATTGATATTCTAAGGTTCTAACGCCAGATGACAAACCTAAAGATGTGCATGGAGCACCGTGAATTCTAGTCAGGGGCTGATGCGATGTGCAAGTGATAGAAAAGACTTGGAACTTTCCAGGGAGAGGGTCATGAGAGACTTTTGTGAGATGGGTTTGGCTTGGTGCTGCAGGAGGCCTTTATGATGCGCTCAGAAGACATCATATTAAGGTCCTGTTCATGTTAAAAACAGCCCAGAGCCTATTCGGGGTTTCTCCCAAGATGGAGCTGTCAGCTCCGTGTCTTGGGTGTTGGGCTCTTGAGAAGTATATTATACTTCTCTGCAAAAATTCCCCCTTGATCTTAGTCTTCTTTATTATCTGGAAGATCCTGACAACATTCACAGTGGTACAGGTGACTTTCGGATGGCTCCAAAGAAGCTTGAGTTACCTCTTCAACCCCTTTAAATGGTTCTCCAAGGCAGAACCGGTAAGTTTTTGAGACTCCTATCCCAGAGGGAACAAATCGTAGGGAGGGAAAATGGGACTTGACTTTCTTTTTTTAAACAAGGTTTTTATTAGGTAAACGTTAAAAACGTTGGACATAGTGCGACATTTCTGGCATAGACATTTCCATAGAGGTTTTTTGATCTTACAACAATAACAATTTATATTCGTTACATAGGTAGGTGTAATCAGTCAAATTACCTACCCATTAATTCCTTTCGTTATATAGTTACTATCAGTACATATAGATATCCAATTCCTACCTATCGTACAATATTAACACCACATTTTCCAGTTCTTATCCGTGTTTTTCTGTCCCAAATTTTTTCCCTCGTCTCTAACCATCGGTATCATTTTGTCCCAGATTTCGTGGTATTCCGATGTGACTTTTCTTAATAAGGTGAATTCAAGACCTGAGCTTTGGGACATTAATTCAGTCTGATGAAGAAACTTGGTGTTTAACAGAAGAATAGAGTTGGAAGGGGCCTTAGAGGTCTTCTAGTCCAGCCCACTGCTCAAGCAGTTATATCAGTTCAGACAAATGGCTGCCCAGTCTCTTCTTAAAAGCCTTCAGTGATGGAGCACATACCACTTCTGAAGGAAAGCCATTCTACTAGTTAATTAGCAGAGTAATGGAATAACAGAGATAGAAGGGGCCTTGGAGGTCTTCTAGTCCAACCCCCTGATCAAGCAGGAGACCCTATACCAATTCAGACAAATGGTTATCCAATCTCTTCTTTAAAACTTCTAATGTTGGAGCATTCACAACTTCTGTAGGCAACTTCTGTTCCACTGATTAATTGTTCTAACTGTCAGGAAATTTCTCCTCAGTTCTAAGTTGCTTCTCTCCATTGCTTCTTGTTCTACCCTCAGGTGCCTTGGAGAATAGCTTGACTCCCTTTTCTTTGTGGCAACCCCTGAGATATTGGAAGACTGCTATCATGTCTCCCCTGGTTCTTCTTCTCATTAAACTAGACATGCCCAGTTCCTGCAACCGTTCTTTATATCTCACTTAGCAAAAGAAATGTTGGGCTCATTTGTGTCCGGAAGTCGAGGACTACCTCTACTTGACATATATGCCTAGCAAGAAAGATCTTAGAAAATGATTGTGAAGTTTGGAGGCCAGCTTGTCCATGAATGACATTGGTGGCCATAGCCATCTATTTAAATCATTAAAAATAAAAGATATAATACCATCTGATCAGAACAATACTGGATAGCTGGACTGCATTTATGTAGGGCAGAAACTTGGCCAAGCTTCCTTGTGAAATAGGAAATGGTAGAAACTTGGAACATTCCATTAGCTTTGTTGTCCAGTGTATTGTATGAGCTTGGTAACGTTCTCCAGGATGAAGACAACCGCAGAGGCCTTTGGTGTGTGGCTGTTGTTTAGGTTTTAGGTTTTATTAAATTTATAGACCGCCCCCTCTCCCCATAGGGACTCGGGACGGTGTACAGACCGTTCGTGTATAAAACAACAAAACATAACATAAAACATCAGACAAAACAACGGACACATACCGTCTGTATATACAACCCAAACTAATTAAATAATTAAAAACAATTCTAAAACCAGTTTAAAACCCCAAAATTTAAAATTTAGAAAGCCATCCAGGAAGGTCAGTAGTGGGTGTTCCCTATAAGTACAATTACAATTACAATTAGGCCAGGCCGGCTAGTCGAAACAGTTGGGTCTTGAGTTTCTTGCGGAAGGAGCGGAGGTCCAAGGTGGTTCTAATATCGGGGGGGAGGTCGTTCCAGAGGGTTGGGCCCATCACAGAGAAGGCCTTATTCCTAGGCACCGCCCGCCCTCACTGCTTAGCGGAAGGTACCCGGAGGAGTCCCTCTCTGTGAGAGCGGATTGGTCGCAGGGATGTGTGGGGTAGAATGCGATCCCGCAGGTAACTAGGTCCCGAGCCATGGAGTGCTTTGAAGATGACAATCAGCACCTTGAAACGCACCCGAAAAGCCACCGGCAGCCAGTGCTGCCCCATAATAACCCGCGCGGCTGCATTCTGAACCAGCTGGAGCCTTCGGGTGCATCTCAAGGGGAGCCCCATGTAGAGAGCATTGCAGTAATCAAGACGGGACCAGGGCATGAGTGACTGTGCGAAGGGCGTCCCGCTCTAGTAGGGGGCGCAATTGGTGCACCAGACAAACCTGGTGGAACGCCCCCCTAGCCATGGCTGTCACATGATCATCTAGCGACAGCCGGGAATCTAGGAGGATGCCCAAATTGCGTGCCCTATCCGCCGGGGGCAGTTGTTCCCCCCCAATGGCCAGAGATGGAACACATTGGCTAAAGCGGGGCGCCGGTAACCACAGCCACTCCATCTTGGAAGGGTTGAGCTTGAGTCCGTTGTCACCCATCCAATTGTGAGAGACAAGTCAAAAGAGTATCAAATGAACATCACCTCTTGGACAAAAAATATTCCTTTTTCTTTTTTCTGTCTCTGCAGGTCCAGCAGAAAAGTGAGATCGGCTCACAGGAAACCATTAAAACCATTGGAAAAGGTTTTAAGTCTTTCCAAGCATTTAATCCACCAATTTGTACTTTTTCTGTCATCTACCTACCTACCTACCTACCTAATCTACCTATCTAATCTACCTATTTATCTATCTACCTACCTACCTTATCTATCATCTATCTATCTATCTATCTATCATCTATCTATCTATCCATCCATCCATCCATCCATCTCTCTCTCCCTCTCTTTCTTTCCCCCCTCTCTCTATCTAATCTTTCTAACTATATCTGTCTGTCTGTCTACCTCTCTAATCATCCTACCTACCTACCTAATCTACCTACCTACTTTACCTATCTAATCTAATCTAATCCCCACTCTCTCCCCCTCCCTTCCTCCCTCTCTCTCTAATATGTCTACCTACCTAATCAATCTATCCATATCTATCTGTCTGTCTGTCTACTTCTTTAATCTACCTACCTACCTACACCCCACACCCACACACCCATCAATCTAATCTAATCATCTATCTATCTATCTATCTATCTATCTATCTATCTATCATCTATCATCTATCTATCTATCTATCTATCTATCTATCTATCTATCTATCCTAATCTAATCTAATCTAATCTCTATCTCTATCTCTATCTCTATCTAATGTAATCTAATCTAATCTCTGTCTATCAATCTAATCTAATATCTCTATCTATCTATCTATCTATCTATCTATCTATCTATCTATCAATCATCTCTAATATCTATCCATCCATCCATCCATCCATCCATCCATCCATCCATCCATCCATCCATCCATCCATCCATCCATCTATCTATCTATCTATCTATCTATCTATCATCTATCACCTATTGTATCTGTCATCTTTCTCTATCTATCAACAGTATATCATAGAAGTGAGTACACCCCCTCACATTTTGTAAATATTTAAGGATATCTTTTCGTGTGACAACAGTGAAGAAATGACACTTGGCTACAATGTTAAGTAGTGAGTAAACAGCTTGTATAACAGTGTAAATGTGCTGTCCCCTCAAAATAATGCAAAACGCAGCAATTAATGTCTAAACTGCTGGAAACAGCAGTACTCTTTTCAAATTTGGATACTGTCCCCTTTGTAAACAAATTACGAGTCTACATAGGCAGATTACCTATCTAGAATCTGTAATCTGTGCTCTCCAAGCAGAAACTAGGTGTCTACGTCAGCCATTCCACTCTATGGTGAAGCCACACTATCAGCCCCCTCTACCACAAAGATCTTGCAGGAGAAGAGCTGTCTGGACAACTGTGGGATCTGGCAGGTTGAGAGCTGTGAACCATAAACCCAAAGCTTTTGCTGTGACCCAGCAAAACAGATATAGTGCCCTTGCTGACCTTAATGGGGACACTAAAGAGATAGGTCAAGGCAGTTGTGATAATGATGACTCAAATAAGCAGGGGATCGTGGTCCAAAACGAAGAACTTTCTTCGGAAAGGCGAAAAGGGGAACCAGGTATCACACATCAGTCGCAGAAGAAGATCAAGGTATGTAAAAAGAGAAGTCACCTTCTGTTTGGTGATTCAATCGTAAGAGATGTTAATTTAGGAGAGGATACGGAGGTTTTAAAAGAGGTCAGGTGTCTGCCAGGTGCTACTGCCAGCAGAGACAAGAGGCGTATTCTTAAGATAGTCAAGAATGCAAGTAAGGACTGTGACGTTGATGCTATTATACATCTTGGCACTAATGATCTATCCCAGAAAGATGTACTTTCTGTGCAGAATGATTTCCAGAACTTGGGGTATGAACTTAATAGTATAGGTTGTAGGCTTATCTTTTCAGAGGTTTTACCTGTATATAAGGAACAAAAAGGGAAGGGCCAGCGTGTAGCAGAGTTTAATGTTTGGCTAAAGGAGTGGTGTAAAAGGGAAGGCTTTGGTTTTATTAGTCATGAAGCCTGTAGCTGGTCCAATGAAAAACTGTACAAAAGAGATGGGTTGCACCCATCCAAGAAAGGAACTGAGTTACTTGGCATTAAATTCACAGATTTTCTTGATAAACATTTAAACTGAAGAGCGGGGACAGAGAATTAATAGATACAGAACATCTCTGTCCCCAGCAAACTAAAATTCATAGGGTTATAAATGCATGTAACATAGATGTGTGTGTGGGTAAGATTATCACTCCTGCTGTCAAGCAAAACCAAGCATGTAATAGTGATTGTCATACCATGTGCATGAATCACACAAGTGGCAAGAAAATAGGGGCAGTCAGGCATAATACAGGTTATGTAGACAGTAAACACAAGGTCAATCAAAATGGACTCAAATGTCTATATACCAATGCACAGAGCATGAGGAATAAACAGGGAGAATTAGAAATTCAAGGAAAAGAGGGCAGATATGATATTATTGCCATTACAGAAACTTGGTGGGATGAAACTGACAAATGGAACATACAGCTAGAAGGATTTAAATTATTTAAAAGAAATAGACCAAATAAAAGAGGAGGTGGAGTTGCACTATATATAAGAAATAACTATGTCTCTACAGAAATAGAGCACAACAATAATGAGAACTATCTTGAATGCATTTGGGTCAATATTAAAGGTTGTGGGGGAAATGACATTGCCATAGGTCTATACTACAGGCCACCCAACCAAGCAGAGGAAGAAGATGAACTCTTTGCTAGTCAGCTAACTAAGGTATGTAGGAAGCACACCACAATAGTAATGGGAGATTTTAACTACCCTGACATCAACTGGGAAACAAACTCTGCACCAAGTGGAAGATCCAACAGGTTCCTAACAAACCTAGCAGACAACTTTGTTTTCCAAAAAGTAGAGAAGGAAACAAGGGGATCAGCCATACTGGACTTAATTCTCACTAACAGAGAGGAAATGATAGAAGGTGTTGAAGTCATAGGAACCCTGGGGGCAAGTGACCATGCAATATTGGAATTCAACATTATCCAAACACAAGTAGTAGAACAAAGTCAAACTAGAGTCTTGGACTTTAAGAAAGCTAATTTCAATAAACTTAGAGAGAGCTTGGGAAAAATTCCATGGATGAGAATCCTCGAGGGGAAAACAACTCAAGAAGCTTGGGAAATTTTGAAAAATGAGATTAGAAAAGCCCAGTCTAACACAATACCAATGAAGAAGAAAAACAACAGCTCCCAAAAGAAACCAGCATGGCTGCATAAACAACTATCTGACAAACTGAAAGACAAAAAAAGTAAGTATAAAAAGTGGAAGGAGGGGGACATAACTAAGGCAGAATATCAGCAAATAGCCCGAGCCTGTAAAGATGAAGTGAGGAAAGCTAAGGCTCACAATGAAGAAAGGCTTGCCACAAAAGTAAAAATTAACAAAAAAAGCTTCTTCCAACATGTTAAAAACAAGAAAAAAGTTAAGGAAACAATTGGTCCATTGCTAGGAGAAAGTGGCAAGAAGGTGACAAGCAACAGGGAGAAAGCAGAACTATTTAACTCATGTTTTGCATCTGTCTTTACACAAAGGGATAAAACAGTCCAACCTATCAAAAGCAGCACCACAAAATTAGGAACACAAATTGAAATAGGGAAGAAAATGGTAAGTGAGCACCTGTCTACCCTAGATGAGTTCAAATCACCAGGACCGGATGGATTACACCCCAGAGTTCTGAAGGAACTAGCAGACGAGATCTCAGAACCACTGAATTATATCTTTCAGAGATCCTGGAACACCGGGGAACTACCAGAGGACTGGAAAAGAGCTGATGTGGTTCCCATCTTCAAAAAAGGGAAAAAATTAGATCCAGGAAACTACAGACCTATCAGCCTAACCTCAATACCAGGAAAGATTCTGGAAAAAATAATCAAGCAACGAATTTGCGAACACCTAGAAGCAAACAAAGTAATAGCCAAAAGCCAACATGGATTTGTCAAAAACAGATCATGCCAGACTAATCTTATTGCATTCTTTGATAATGTGACAAAATTAGTGGACCAGAGGAATGCCGTTGATATAGTTTACTTGGACTTCAGTAAGGCTTTTGATAAGGTAGACCATAACCTACTACTAGATAAAGTAGAAGAATGTGGGTTAGACAGCATCACCACCAGATGGATTGGTAACTGGCTGACCAACCGCACTCAACGTGTAGTTCTCAATGGAACTGCATCTACATGGAGGGAAGTATGCAGTGGAGTACCCCAAGGCTCTGTTTTAGGCCCAGTACTCTTCAACATCTTCATCAATGATTTGGATGAGGGAATAAATGGGGAACTCATCAAATTTGCAGATGATACCAAGCTGGCAGGAATAGCCAACACTCCAGAAGATAGGCTTAAGATACAGAAGGATCTTGACAAACTTGAACATTGGGCACTATCTAATAAAATGAAATTCAATGGTGAAAAGAGTAAGGTTCTACATTTAGGCAACAAAAACGGAATGCACAGGTACAGTATAGGTGATACCTTACTCAGTAGTAGTAACTGTGAAAGGGATCTTGGAGTCCTAGTGGACAACCATTTAAATATGAGCCAGCAGTGTGCAGCAGCTGCCAAAAAAGCCAACACAGTTCTAGGCTGCATCAACAGAGGGATAGAATCAAGATCACGTGAAGTGTTAATACCACTTTATAATGCCTTGGTAAGGCCACACTTGGAATACTGCATTCAGTTCTGGTCGCCACGATGTAAAAAAGATGTGGAGACTCTAGAAAGAGTGCAGAGAAGAGCAACAAAGATGATTAGGGGACTGGAGACTAAAACATATGAAGAACGGTTGCAGGAACTGGGTATGTTTAGCTTAAGAGAAAGAAGGACTAGGGGAGACATGATAGCATTATTCCAATATCTCAGAGGTTGCCACAAAGAAGAGGGAGTCAAACTATTCTCCAAAGCACCTGAGGGTAGAACAAGAAGCAATGGGTGGAAACTAATCAAGGAGAGAAGCAACTTAGAACTGAGGAGAAATTTCCTGACAGTGAGAACAATTAATCAGTGGAACAGCTTGCCTCCAGAAGTTGTGAATGCCCCAACACTGGAAGTCTTTAAGAAGATGTTGGATAGCTATTTGTCTGAAACGGTATAGGGTTTCCTGCCTAGGCAGGGGGTTGGACTAGAAGACCTCCAAGGTCCCTTCCAACTCTACTATTGTATTGTATTGTATTAAAAGTGAGTATACCCCTAAGTGATAATGTTATGTTTCAGCCTACAGCGCTGCCCTGACAAATAAATGGTGCTAGATGAAATGAAACGACAGACAGACCAAGAAAGGCAATAATTTAATTGTCTTTTCCCAATGCAGATCATGGTGATTTCCATGGTTCAGATTTGCTGCCCTCCATTCATTCATTCATTCATTCATTTTCTATAGTCAATGACTCTGGGTAGCTTACAATTTTTGGTGATCTCTGAGTTTGGTTGTTTTTTTTTTCCTTACAGAGATTTCATGACCCAACTAGCTAATGTCATCAGTGCTAGAAGGGAGTGGGCTGTGTGTGGTGAGGAGGAAGGGCAGTGGGGTTCTCGGTCCTCTTTGAGCTTAGTTGTTTTCTTTTTTTAAAAGAGATTTTTTATTGTTTTTTCCTTCTATGAAAACTTTCAATCATCACATTAACATTGTTGCGTCATCATACCTATATATATCGATCTTATATCGCTTCCATATTTATATACATTCATTTACAGTTCTATAAATTTCTCTATTGCTTCTTGGCTAAATTAATTTTATTTCTGTTATACAACCATTTATACCAATTATCCCAAATTTCATAGTATTCAGACTCTTTTTTTTTGTCCTTTAATCTTAATGTTAATTTATCCATTTCTGCACAATCTAGAATTTTCTGAATCACTAATTCATCTGGGGGAATATTACTCTGTTTCCAACGTTGGGCAAACATTATTCTGGCTGCCGTCAACAAGTATATTAATATATATTTAGTTTTCTTTCTATGTTTACCCTTAGTTATCCCCAGCAGAAAAAGTTCCGGTTTATATTCAATTTGTTGTTCTATAATTGGTTGTATCCATTTCCAAATTTTAATCCAATACTTTGGCTTGGTTGTTTTCTCGCACACATTTCATGACCCATCTAGGTAACATCACCAATGCTAGAAGGAGAAGGAGGTCTAATGTTAGAACAATTCTTCTCCTCTGCAGGGAGCACCGAAGATGCTGCCCACCAGATGACCTACCAGCGTCTTCGTCAACTGCTCTGCAATGAACTATCCTGCCAGGCATGCAGGCGGGCCGCTCAGGAGGCCTGTCAGCTGGTTTATGGGCAGTGTGCAGACGACGGTTGCTATGCCAAGCCCGGGTCCTTGCTTTCCTCACGGTCCTGCCAGGAAACCCAAGTCTCCACCGCCACATCAATTGAAGATGAACAGGAGTCCTACCTCTGGACCTCCAGTGTGACTTCAGAAGTGGGACCCGATTCCTTCAGCTCAGAGGACACTGAGTCCACCGATACCAGTCAGCATGTGGCGAGTGTCCCTGTGGGGCAGAAGGCCTCGAAAGCCACCTCCCAGGACCGAGAGACATGGGACAGTTTCTCTAGGGAGCTGGATGATTATATGGAGGACGTCTCAAGTTGGTCATCCAGCACGTATGAGACCTCTTCTATCAGTACCTGGACGGACTCTTCTAGCGACTCCACCCTCGTCTTCAGCAGCTTGAAGAGCCACCGGTCCAGTAAATACCACAAATACCGGTCCAGTAAATACCAGACGCAGAAGAGCAGCAGAGGCTCATCTGAGCAAGCTTCTCCTGAGGCTGCCAAGGTAGAGGAGATGCGCTTTCTGCCTGTGCCCGTCCCCTTCATGAAAGAAGCCATGATTCAGGACTTAGAGTCTCACTGGGTAGCCAAGAGGCTCCAGCATCTTCTGGGGATGCCCTGGGTTCTTCTCAGGTTCCTCAAGAGCTTCATGCCCTCTGCTCCCGCTTCCACCTCAGACAGGCCCCTGGGGGTCACAGTTGTGGTGAGGAGGCCTCAAGTCCTCGCCTTTGTGGCCGCTGAGACCAAAAAGAAGCTGGAGCTTCACCTGAAGAAGAGAGTCCAACTGAAGCGTTGGCAGCTGCCCTGGAAGGTCCAAGAAGCTCTCAGACACATGAAGTCATCTCCTCCTCCTCCTGCTCCTGCTCCTGCTCCTCCTCTGCCCAAGATTGAAACTTCTCTAGTGCAGAAACCGGAAAAGAAGACCAAAGGTTCAGTGGTCACAGGTCCACCGTTGCTCCAGAGGTCGCTGGAGGTCATCCAGATGAAGCTGAAGCTTCACCTGGCAAAGAAGTGTGTCGAAATACAAGCAGAGGCATTTCCAGAGGTGGTCCTTCGTTCCTGGAGGTGCTCAGACTTGGCCAAGCAGGCTCTGCCCAAGCTGGCACCTTGTGTGGACAAACCTTCGGAAGCTCACCTGGTTTACCTCCCCCAGGACACTAAGATGGAGCTGGCGGTGCAGAGAAGGCGCCTGAGTTCCTGTTGGGACCCGGGAAAGCAGAATGTAGAGTCCCTGTCTGGAATGGCCCCTCCTCCAGTTTCCACCAAGCCCCTCCTGGGCAGGAAGGCAGCTTCCGAATTCTCGGGGGCGCAGACTCCGTTTCTCCAGCAAGGGGGGCGAGAAACCTTGGAAGCCCACGTGAGAAGAAAGAGGCTGCACCATGAATGGGGCCTCCCCAGTGTGGTCAGGAGATCTCTGAAGGCTTTCCTGCCGAGCGTGGCCCCACGGGGTTCAGTAATCCGGCAGACTAAGAGCCGCGTCGAAACTCTGCCGTGGAAACTTGGCTTTCTCCCTGAGGACACCTGCCTTCTCCTGGAGTTCCACCTTCAGAGGATGAAGCTCCAACAGAGGTGGGGCTTGCCCAGGAGAGTCCTCGAGACCTACCGACGGCTGTTTCCAGAACTTCCTTATAAGGGGAAGAGAGGGGCAGTGAACGGGATAAGACCACTGCTGGGACGGCCCAAGCAGGAAGAAGAGAAGGCTAGAGAAACTCAGGGCCTTCCATTATGTCCAGCTCAACCACCCCTGGTGTTAAAAACGAAGGTCCCGAAGAAGGTGCAGGCCCAGCTGACTAAGACACATCTGGAGGTGTCCTTGCAAAGCTTTCCTGCTGCCCCAGAAATCTCCTGGAGATCTTCTCCGTGGTCTCACTCACTAGTTCCGGAGGAGAAACCTCGAGCCAGGTTTGGCCTTGGAGAAACTCTGACGGGCAGTGCGAGGCAGGAAGGAAGCAGTGCTCTCCTGCCAAAGAATGTGGGATGTCTGGGAGATCCCTTTAGATCTACTCTGGAGACCCATTTCAAGAAAAAATCCCTGGAGATTAGATTCCAGTTAATAGGATATGAGATGTTTTCTGGGCCCACCAAATGTGTTTTTCTTCCTAAACTTTCTTCTCTCTCCTCGGAAATCAAACCCAGAACATCTTGTTTGTATTTTGTGGAACAGGACATTGTGGAAAAGATTAACTTGAACATTAAACGCAAGCATTTAATGCATCTTTGGGGCCTTCCAAGTATCTACACTAAATCCTTGAATAAGACGTTTGGCAATGTTGTTGCAGGAGGACCGCCACTAGAGATGGCCAAGCTCAAGAGGCGGACTCTGGAGAAGGACATTGGCCAGGAGAGTCAAACAGCCAATGCAATGGGTTCCAGAGAACAGAGATTCTCAAGGAAAGGTCCATGTTTTGTCCATATGGAGATTCTGGATCTTCTGGAGATGCATGTCCAGCGCAAGAAGCTACAGCACGAATGGGGATTACCATCCATGGTTCAAAGATCTCTTCAGGCCTTTGCCGCACTCTCTTTAGAACCAGAACGTCTCTTAGAGGGGCTTGGCATGGCCACTCCCAGCTCGTTCAAGGTGACAATTAAAATAACCGAACGCTTGTTATTCTTGGACCTTGAGACACAGAAGCTTCTGGAGGCTCACATGAAGAGCCGAACTGCAGCCCATCGATGGGGTCTCCCCAAGCGTGTCCAGGTATCATTGAAAATATTTCTGCCCCCTGGAACTTCCCAAGTTGAGGGCGACCAGGGTGAAGCCGAAGCCCCGTGGAATGCCTACAACCGACTCTTCCAGACTGCCTCAAAGCAACGGCACAAAGCAGAAAACATAAGTCGTGTAACCACAGTCAAGGAGGCTCTGCCCAAAGCTGGCCTTCTAGGACGAATGTCCCAAGGAAAAATCTCGATGTCTGGAAGAGAGACTCAGAAGATGTCACCTGGCCAAGAGACCACCCTGGTGTTCCTTAAACAAGAAGAGTTGGATTTTATGGAATTCCATGTACAGCACAAGAAGATCCAGCACGAGTGGGGATTGCCAACTCTTGTGCAGAGATCTCTGCAGGCTTTTGCGCCAGTACCTTCTGAGCCTCCGAGAAGGTCCTTGCCAGGTCTGGTTCTGAAGAGGTTGGGAGAGGGAAGGAAAGCAAGTAGGCTGGTGCATGCGCCACAGCCTATGATAAGAGTGGTGGTCCATTACCCGTACTTTTTAAGTCAAGAGGCAAAGGACCGCCTGGAGTACCATGTGAGCCGTCAGATCCAGGAACACACCTGGGGCCTTCCTCTACTGATCCAAGATTCGTTGAGAGCAATGGTCCCTTCACATCAGGTCCCTGTCGAAAAGGCCCACCGTGAACGTCGTGTGGGATTCCACCTGCGAGAGGGAGTTCATGCTTCCCGTTCCAGAAGAGAAGGACCACCCTGGTGGACCTCATCCTGGAAAGAAGCCACCGTCAAGCCGGTGAAGAACATCCACCAGAGGAAATCAGAGGCAAGATCTAGTTCCAGCTTCCCAGAGGCTGCCGTCAGATCCCCTGAGGTCAGGCAGCTTTCCTACATCCATACATCCTGGGACCTTCTGGAGTTTCACGTCATCCAGAAGAAGATCCAGCATGCTTGGGGCCTCCCATCTGCCATCTTGAAATCTCTGGGCATTTTTGCTCCCTTTCCACTCAACCTAGAGAAACACACTGGAAGGAGGCCCCAGAGGCTTCCAGGAGACAAGGCAGATGTGGAAATAAAGGCCCAGCAGCTTTGGTTACTTGACACAAACATACGGCAACATCTGGAGAGCAGTGTGAGGACTATGGTCACAAAGCATAGATTGGAGATTCCAAAACGGATTCAACACCTGTTTCATCCATTCACACCCCCTCAGCCCTCTTCCCAGGTTCCAGAACGACTTCTCTGGTCTCGCAGGTATAGACGGCCTCAGGACACATCACTTGCTCCCCAAATTTTGGCACCATTGCAAAAGGCAAAGCGCCATTTGAGGGCAATGGAGACACCCCAAAGAGCATTACAGGTTAAGGCAGGGGAGACTACTGAAACAATGAGGTTCTTTTGTCCCAAAATGATGCCCTCTTTCCTCCCTGTTGAGGAGAGGGATCTTCTGGAATTCCATATCCAACACAAGAAAATCCAGCACGTGTGGGCCCTACCGTCGATGGTGCTTAGATCTCTCCATGTCTTTGCCCCGTATCTTCAAGCAGAGAGAACTAAGTCTAGGAAACCCAGAAGGGAGACAAGGGACGTGCAAATCCTCACTCAAGACCTCATTTTCCTCAGCGCTGAGATGAAGGAACGCTTGGAGGCCCACCTGAGACATCGTACCTCAGAGCACAGATGGGGCCTTCCGGGAAGAATCCGGCGATCTCTGAGGGCCTTCCTGCCACTCGGATCTCCTTCTCATCCTGGGGTGACTGGATCCCACCCTCTTTTGCCTTTGCCACCCAAATCGTTGCTGACAACGGACGACGTCTATGAACCGGTGATTTTTAAGCCAAAGCCCAAACAGAAGACTTTAGTAAAACGGAGTATTTGTGATAAGAGACAGAGAGCAACAGGCAGATCTCGGCAAACTAACGCTCAGACTTGCTCAGGGACCAAGACGGGACTCTCTTTCCTCCCAGAGGGCATCCAGAACATTCTGGAATTCCACATCCAGTGGAAAAGGATCCAGCACGCATGGAGTTTGCCGTCAACAGTGCTACAGTCGTTGCAAGCTTTTGCCCCACATCTCTTTAAAGCTGAGAAGTGCACTAGAGGGATGATGGCCAAGGTTTACCCATGGGATGGAGAAGTACAAATCATTAGTCAAGACCTCGATTTCCTTAGCATTGAGGAAAAGGAATGCTTGGAGGCCCACCTGAGACATCTTACATTGAAGCACCGATGGGGACTTCCCGAAAGGGTTCAGCAATCTCTGAGGGCCTTCCTGCCACCCATATCGCCTCCTCCTCACTCTGAGATGACTGGATCCCTGCCGCTCTCGCCCTATCGACCCACAGCCACCTACATGCAGCCTTTGTGGACTTCTAAGGAGACGGAAGATCCTCAAATCCTGCCACCTTCCTCTCCTTCTTTATACACCACCAGGAATGACGTGTCCAATGTTGGTAAGCCTGAAAGGAGAGCCAGCTTCCAAAAAGTGACGTTTGCAAATGGAGGGACCACGCCGAGGGGGAAAAACAGGATGCCTCTTCCAGGTGTTAAGGCAAAGATGGTCAGCTGGCAGATGGAAGACAGTTCTCCAAAGACAACCAAGCAGAGAGGTGCTCTAGAAGGACTGGATTCTCCTCCAAAACCTTCAGCGGCTGCCAGGGAACTGAAAGGGTCTCCTAAGATACCCATCAGTCTCTCCTACCATTCACCAGCCCCAAAGAAAAGTGCCATGGCCTCGTCAAAAGGGCCAGAGGAGAAGAAGAAAAAGATGGAGAAAGTCCGATGGAAGCTAGAGGAAGATCTGGTAGATGATTCCTCTCTGCTAGCAGAAGACAACGAAGCCCAGGATTCTTCTTGGTCCTCAGGAGACGACATGGAAGGGTCAGAAGGGTCCTCAGGAGATGTCACGAGCAGTTCTTCTCTCCAAGAGCCAGAAGCTGCCAAGATGTCTTGCAGGACTTGGGAGGGCCAACCATATCATGCTTCCATCCCTCAACAAATCTCCTATTTCTTCCCACACTGTGTTCATGTTCCCAATTCCTCCTACGAGGATGTTGTAACGAGACATTACGGACAAGTCAAGGGGGAGCATCATGCAACATGGAGCAGCAGGCTACAAAGGAGAGGAAGGAGGCTTATGTGGAAAGAGTTCCTTGGTCACTCTCTGGGAGAAGTAACCAGGTGCCAAGCCTTTTGTAGAACCCAATTGCCGGAACAGTGGTCTTCTGAATGCGAGAGATTCCTCTGCCTGCCACATCCTTCATCCTCTAGACAAAGCAGGTCCCCCATGGGAGGCCATGATGTTCAATCTCCCAAGGAGAGTAGAAGGGGCCCACTTCAAAAGCAAGACGCCATAAGGACAGATGTTGAACTTCAGGTCTATCATGAAAGTTGTACCTTGACCCTGAAGACGGACAGTGAGGAAGAGGGGAGAAAGGAGAGTGTCACCCTTTCCCTCACTAAGGAGCAGAGCCTTTTGTCCCTGGAGACCAAGTCCCAAGGCGGCCCAGAAGGCATGAGAGGAGATGATTGGGACCAGGGGAGAAGGTCGGAGATGAAGTGGGAAGACCAGAACAAGGAGGCAGGAGAGTCCCTCAGAGAAGAGATGGGCAGCTGGAGATGGGCTAACTCCTCAGCAACGAGACAACCCCCAAATTTAGCTGAGGGTCCTGCCCTTTCCTTGGTGGCCCCCTTGGAAAAAACAAGTGATCAGATCTACAGCACAGTGGTGGGATCTGGAGATCATGGCATCCTAAAGCCAAGTGAGATTCCAGACCGTAAGGACAAGGTCCTCTGGCTGAAAAGACAGGCTCCAGTAGACCTTATGCAAGCAGGAGATATGGGGCAGGGTGGTGGGGCCCAATGTCCTCATTCTAGAGGGAGGAGGCCTATCGACCGTTCCCCAGGAAGGCCCCCAGAAGCTGGGAAGAAGAAACAGGTGAAGGTCAGCAGGTCTTCGATGGAAACTTGCCAAGAACTCCTCAACTTCCGGAGGCTGGCCTTTGACCCGAAGCTCAGCCAGGGTTTGGAGATTCCTAGACAGGGGCTCCACAAGACACCCCAGGAACAGAGGTCTCCAGAGAGCGAGAAGATGACCATTTTAGGGAACATCCTGGAGAAGAAATTGAATCTGCAACAGGGACTGTTCATTTGGAGGCAGAGCTCAAGACCAAAGGAAAAAGAAGGAAGGGGGCGAAAGAGAGACAAAAGGGAAGGAGGAGGAGGTGGAGGAGGAGGAGGAGGAGGAGGAGGAGGAGGAGGAGGAGGAGGAGGAGGAGGACAGGCAGGGAGACTACCACAACCATTGTCGTCACCCATGGACAAGCAGAGCTCCGCCCTCTGCACCATCCTGCAGGGGAAGCTCCATCTCTGCAGAGAGATCCTGAAAGGAAAGCTTTGTTTCTGGAGGAAGAGCCAGGAAAAGCCAGGAGGGGTTCCCAAAACCAGGAGAACTGGGAAATCCGGGGGGGCGAATGGAATAAAATCAGGGGCCGTGAAGTAGGAGATCTATATTCTGCAGTACCTTTTCACTAATAAATCTTCATTTTTGGCAGCATTATGTCTAGGGTCTGCCTGAAAGAACATAGAACAACAGGATTGGAAGAGACCTTGGAGATCTTCTAGTCCAACCTGTTAAGTAATTAAGCTCCCCATTAGAAGAGCGAGTATGCAGAGAAGCGTAATGAGAGTGATATGGAATAACACGCACAAACCAGCATACAGAGACACTGAATAGTATAAAAATATAGTAGTTTATTATGTAGAAATATAGAGGTATTCAGAGTCCGGTTAACAGTCCAAGTCATACACGGTTCAGTAATTCAGTTATCAAAATAGTCAGTCTAACACACAAAGTATAGCTAAACAGTAGCAAACCACAATACCTCAAAATACACCGATCAGCTTCTAACAAAACAGAGAGCTAACAGCCATTCTGACTCCCTCTTATGGCTGCTTGAGGTAACAAACCAAGTGCATCTCTTTAGCATTTAAAGTAACAGTAAAGTAATCATAGTTTATATACATTGCCAAGCCAAGCCTAGGGTTACATCCCTAACACACAGGCCAGCTGGTCTTCCCGTTTCTGGAGCTCCGGTGCGCATATGCACACATGCACATCAGGCGTGGCTTCCAGCAGAAGGAGATCTTATACCATTCTGGACAAATGTGGTGATTTTCCCGGCTACCCATGAAAGAGACTGGACACAAGGATTGTCCTTGGGATGAGTAGCCCCGGGCAAAGCCCGGCACACCCTATTTATTCAAATACACAAGAAAGTCTAAAGCACCAAAAGATAATTAGTTACACGTAAAAGTACACATAAGGAGTTAATTATCACCATTCAAAGTGTCTGTAAAGTCATCTTGGTCATCTCTGGAACTGGATTTGGGAACTGGTCACATGCTAGAATCCACAAAGATCTGTGGAAGCAAGCACAGCATGTCCTCGTCCCCCTTGCGGGGGAGGCAAACAAACTTTTTAAATCTATTATGTTACCTATGCCAAATTAGCCAAATTGGGGTACACCAAATTGTTAGGTACCCAAAATCCCTCCTTTTTTATTTGTTTGAGAAAACAGTCCTTAAAGGACCAATTAACACGTTCCACAATGACTTAACCTGTGGAATTATAAGAGAAAAAAACCCAAAATTTAAAACAATGTTCCAATTAGTACAAGAGTACAAAAAGCCAATAAAAAATAGGCCAGGCCATTATCAGTCTTTAGAAAGAAAAGTTTGCCCAAGGCAGTAAAGGCTGAAAAAAGGTGAGAAAAAAACATGATTAGCTGTTGCTTCTCAATAAAATGTGGCCAAAAAAAAATAGATAAATGAATTGACTTCTAAGGAGCCAAAAAAGAAACATAGGTGACATCCATTTGCCATAGTGATTAGAGGCCAAATCATGGGGATTAAGTTCCGTTTCCCCAGAGGGGGATGCCCCAAAACACTGGGGGCAAGATGAAACAATTTGCTTGACCTGGTTGAGTGGCATATGGCAAAATTGTGCCAGTCCCCAGGCATGTTGATGAAAAAATTATCAAAAAAATCTGAAGAAAAAACATAGTTAAAAAAATTACCTAGAAAATTAAAAATAAGTTGACACACATAATGAAAGTCAGAAATATAGTTTAAAAGTTTGTTAAAAAAGATGTGAAAAGTTAAAATAGCAACAGACAATTTTTAGTGTTGCAAGAACAACAGTATTGCGAGGTAGGAAAAGAAGTCATTAAACACGCAAGCCAAAGAACTTACAGACTACATAGTCAGTTAAAGCACACTGAAGAAAGAAGCTATTCTGAAAACAAAATTAAAAATCAGATTTTGGAATAGGAAAAATAATATTAATTAAATCAGTCCAATTTCTACAACAAACCCAAGGTTATTAATCCAACAACTGCCTAAAAAAATAATAATGGCAAAACATTTTAAAAACGGAGTCTTTTTGTCTTAAAAAACATCAAAAGAATTAGCTGACAAGTTAGCAATCCACAAATGGAATGCTCAAAATCTCATTAATCATTTCAACTGTGGCAAGGGCACGAAAAAGAGGGGGAAAAAAATCAAATAAAAAACTTCAAGTAAACTGGCAGACGCAGATGGACGAAACCAAACAAAGGTTCCCCAATAGCTGCCATAAATTAATTAGCAAAATACCTCCGTGTGCATTTAATCAAAGAAAATTTTGGAGCAAAAAATTGTAACATTTCATGCAGTTATTTTTACTGGAACAATCTGCAATTCATACAATACAATACAATACAATACAATAACAGAGTTGGAAGGGACCCTGAAAGTCCTCTAGTCCAACCCCCCTGCCTAGGCAGGAAACCCTATACCATTTCAGACAAATAACCATTCAACATCCTCTCAAAGACCTCCAGTGTTGGGGCATTCACAACCCCTGGAGGCAAGCCGTTCCATTGAACAACTGCTCTTAGAGGCATTCACAGGTATCACTGGGGCGTTTCATACACACACTCATGGTAAAAATGAGCAGACATTCATTCTCCCCGCCTTTCCTACTTCCCTCCAAAGAATGACCCAGAAGGAAGATTGGGGGGGGGGGAGAAATTCACACAGGCAATCACGTGGATCTCTGGATCCATTCACTTATCACTCCCTGGGGCATGGGGGACACATACTCACATTCATACTGCAAGCAGACCTTCATGCTTGCTCATGCCAAACAATCATAGGTATTTCAGAAAGCCTTTTTTTCTCTTTTTTTTTCTTTTTTTCACAAGCCACCAAGCTTCATTTTCTTTTATTAGAGGATCTCACCCTCCCTTCAGGTTTGGAAATGATAACACACATGCATACACACACATACCATTAAACAACCTTGTAACTTACTGTTTCTTTAAATCAAAGAGAATCAAACTACATTCATACCAACTTTTACCATCAACATACTCACATTTGCACTGCAATAATTAATTTCACATACAAAAATCCCATTTCATTCTTTCTTCATACAAGGCAGTTATTACAATTACTTCAGGGAGCTGTACATAAGCCAATGAGCTCCATTTTCTATTATTAAAGGATCTCAACTTCCCTCCAGGTCTGGAAATGATCACACACACACACATGGCCAGAAAATCAGCAAATTTGTTGACAAAATCTAAATCAAAGCTGTCTTCTGGAAGCCAAGTTTCTACTTTAGGACCAATCGGGTAGGTTGGCCAGATAAATGTGCAGAGGTTCTTTTTTACTCAGGTTGAAGGCAAACCTTTAGTAGGAATTTCCTTCATTTCATACATGCACACACAAGGCAACACTCTCCTCCTCCCCCCAAAAGGAAAAAAAATCTATACTCACCTGAAGAGTACAATCTTCTAGGGCTGAAAGACAGGAGGACAAGGTTCCCTCCCCCACAGAAAAGGCATTGTTGGAGGATTAGAGGTAAAGGAGCGTGGGGGGGGGAGATAGCTTGCAGACAGAGTTTGAAAAATAAAACCATCAGTTACTAAACAGATAAACATTATGGGAATATCACAGATGAGAAATGGAGTCTGGATTCACATGCTTCAGGAAAGAAATGAACAGGTAAAATCATTTAGACACACAATAAAGGCAAGGATGAAACTTTTTTAACTGCCAGGAAATCTCTTCCCAGCTCCAAGCCGTTTCTCTCCTTAATCAGTTTTATTTCTTTCTCTTTCAACTGACCTGCTTTCCCATTAAGCTGAAAATAAAAGTAATTTCGCCTAGTTATCTCCCTTATCTCCTTGACGAGTTCTAACTGAACTGTTGAGAGATCACCACTCATACTCACGTAGAATCAGAGTCGACCCGCGACAAACTGATGGAGCTCTGGTCCAAGTCCTGGCAAAAGTAGGGTGGAAGGCGGACGCATTGGGGGGAATCCCGTTGGATTTTCCCTTTCCAATCACGTCGGGGGTCACCACTTGTGGTGATTTTTCCGGCTACCCATGAAAGAGACTGGACACAAGGATTGTCCTTGGGATGAGTAGCCCCGGGCAAAGCCCGGCACCCCCTATTTATTCAAATACACAAGAAAGTCTAAAGCACCAAAAGATAATTAGTTACACGTAAAAGTACACATAAGGAGTTAATTATCACCATTCAAAGAATCAAGGTTCCTTACAGACAATCCACATATCCTGTCAGACATGAGTACGTGACCAAGAGCACAGTCAATTCAATCCCACAGACAAACAGCTGTCCAGTTTGTTTTTGAAAGGCGAGCCATTCCACTGATTAATTAACAAAATAGCAGAATGGGAAGGGACCTTAGAGGTCCTCTAGTCCAACTCCCAGCTCAAGCAAGAAACATGTATCATTCTGGAGAAATAGCTGTCCAGTTTCTTCTTGAAAACCTCCAGGGGTGGAGCATCCATAACTTCTCGAGGCAAGCTGTTCCCCTGATCAATTAACAGAATAGCGGAATTGGAATTGCCCCTAGAGGTCCTGTAGCCCAACCCCCTGTCTGAGCAGGAGACCTTATACCAATGATGGTGAACCTTTTCGGCAACAAGTGCCCAAACCAAAATACATGTCCATGTGCACACGTCAGAGTGCCAGAAACCCAAAGACCAACTGGTCAGTGAACGCATGCCTGTTTTTTGGCCATTTCTGAGCCTTTTCCAGGCTGTTTTTGGGCTGTTTTGGGGGCATTTTCAGGCAGTTTTTCAGCTTGAAAACAGCCCAAAAAACACCCCCCAAAAGGTCTGTTTTTTAAACCAGAAGAGCAGCTGGCGACAGAGAGTGCCCTGCATGCCATAGGTTGACCCTCACCGCCTTATACCACCCTGGACCAAGGGCTGCCCAGTCTCCCCTTGAAAAGCCTCCATAGAGGAGCAACTGGTCGCTCATCTGCTGCTCAAAAAAGGGAGGTCATTTTTTTTACCGCTGGTTGGGGCTCGACTTACGACCACAACTGGGACCAGAATTTAGTTGCTAAGCAAGGTGGTTGTTAAGGGAATCATGTGGTCATTAAGCGAATTGGCTTTCCCCATTGACTTTGCTTGTCGGAATCTGGCTGAGATGTTTGCAAAAGGTGACCCCAGGATGTTGTGAGTCCATGGCGAAATCTGTGTGCCCAAATTTCACCCGCATCCCTACCCCTTGTGCAGCCTCCATTCCTTCCTCTAACTCGTGAGCCTCTGGAGGCGCCTGTCCCCGTTCTCTAACTCCCCAACCCAGAAGCCACAGCCCACTACTGGGCCATGAGCTGTTCACAACCAGGCTGCCTGAAGGGACAGGCAAGCATTTCCATGAGCAGTGGGCAAGCTCACACATGCATGCTCCATTTCTACGTGTGGCAGACGTTTGTGCCACTTGTGCAAATGAAGCTGTACACGCACTTACCTGTTATCTGACCAAGAGCATGAAGCAAATTCCTTGTCCCGGCAAAAACTCCAAATCTTTCAAGGGAGGATTTACAGTCACAGACCTTCTCTGGCATGGAGAGCTGCCAGGCCGATATCTGCAGAACTTGGCAAGGAGTCTCGGAGAGTCCCGAACCAATGAAGTGAACTCATAGTCTCCTGCAAACTCCACTCCCCTTTTGCTCCTCTTTTATTCCCTATGTGAGGGACCATTCATCGTCCTCCTGTGGCCTTACTCCCAAGTCGACCCCTGTTCTCTAGCTGTTCCCTTCGTCTGGCAACTCTGTGCATGTGCACACTGGGAACAGGCTCCAGTTGTTCCTCTGTCTCACTGATGTTTGACTCTGAAGGCAGCTGATAACTGTCAGACGGCCCTGGCCCCATCTCTGCCTCTGACACAGAGCCTTCCCCAGACTCCAGGACTGGCCCAGGTTCCTCCCCAACCTCCTCACTGTCCAAATCTGCTGCCAGCTCTGTTGGCTGCTGGTGGGCCAGAACACTACCTGCCACCCGCCTAGAACCATCCCCTCTCCTCTCCCCCACCCCACCGGTCCACAAAGCTGGAAAGTTTGGAGAAGTCTACTTTAATTGTTTCCTAAGCAGCCTGTCAGCCTGGCCATTGCTGCTTTCCTTCAAGCTGGCTGCCGTGGAAGCGTGGCGGGAGGGAGCGATGGGCATTTGGGAGGGGAACTGTGCAGGTGGCGGGAGGGTGGAATTGCCGAGAAGTGATGGGGACTCAGAGAGGCCAGCTTGGGTTGTTTAACAGCTTCAAGGCCAACCGTCCTGGGAAGAGCATGCACGAGGGCAGCGTGGAGCACCTGTACCAGAGATGTTCTCCAAATGTCTTCTTGGCTGATGATATGTTAGCCTGACTACTGGGGCTATTTTCAATTTGTCTTTTTCGTGTGCATTTGCTTCAGACCTTCCCTGACTTTTGCTGAATTCAGTTCTTTCTTAGTAAAAGCACCTTTTCTCTGAATCTATGGAGTTCAGGGTTTTCATTCCTAGAAATTGATTGGAGGCAGCCCTGACACAGCCTCTCCACTCAGATCAGAGGCTACCTTCGCTAATAAAATCGAGATTTTCAGCCTGTCTTGAAAGGGAGTAACGGATTCTTAAGGCTGATGTCAATCCCACTAGATCAGGGGTGCTAAACTCATGGCCCGGGGGCCAGATCTGGCCCACAGGGGGCCGGGGGCCACCCTGGAAGCAGCAAAGGACTGGCCCACGGTGCCTCTGCCAGTGAAAATGAAGCTTGGGAGGGTCACGCTGCCCCCCAGCTCCGTTTTCACCAGCAGAGAGCTGCAGGAGGCCATCACGGCTAAAAAACTGGCTCGTGTGTGTGTGTATGTGAGCACCCCTGAGTTCCATTTTTGCTGGCAGAGGGCTAGCAAAACAAATGAAAAACAAAACCGAAGGAGAAAGGTTTCCCCTTTTGCATTTGAGCATGCAAGAAGGGAGAGGAAGAAAGGAGAAAGGGAAAGAGGAAAGAAGGGAAGAGAGCAAGGAAAAATAAGGAAAGGGGTGAAGAAGAAAGGAGAATGAAGTTGAAAGGAAAAAGAAGGAAGGAAGGAAAGAAGGAAGGAGGGAATAACAATAGCACTTAGACTTGTATTCCGCTTTACAGTGCTTTTACAGCCCTCTCTAAGCGGTTTACAGAGTCAGCCTCTTGCCCTCAACAATCTGGGCCCTCATTTGACCCACCTCGGAAGGATGGAAGGCTGAGTCAACCTGGAGCCAGTGAGATTTGAACTGCCGAACTGCAGCTAGCAGTCACCTGAAGTAGCCTTCAGTACTGCACTTTAACCACTGCACCACCTAGGTAGGTAGGTAGGTAGCAGGTAGGAAGGAAGGAGATTATAATGAGAATGAGGGAGGGGCTGAGGGAAGTCCTGCCTTAGTACTTGGCCACCACAGGTGCCCCCGGCATGAGTGATAGCAAGCTGGCTACACCCCCTCCCGAGGTCAAACACAATCCTGATGCAGCCCTCAATGAAATCGAGTTTGACACCCCTGCACTAGATAGATTTTACCGAAGGAGACGATCAACTGCAAGAGATCCAGAAACATTTCTTTATGGAGAATAACTGAAATAGCTCCATCATGACCACTGGGCCAAAGTTTATTAAAACTGAGACGTCACCCAAGAAACTTCTATCAAAATGAAAATTTGGAAAGCCAAAAGGCATTGGAAAGAACCAACTCAAGCCATATAGACCGCAGGGGGTGTCTCCCGCCAGATTAAGACCGGCTGCTATAGCAACATAACCTTGCAAATCTGATTGTGATGCATCTCTTCCTCCTCCTTACAGTCCAGTGAAATGTTACTCAATCTCAGCAACTTTTTTTTTTAAAAAACCAAAGTTTTATTAGTTTTTAGGGAATAAAAAGGAAAGGGGTCCAAGAAGCTCTCAGACACATGAAGTCATCTCCTCCTCCTCCTCCTACTCCTCCTCTGCCCAAGATTGAAACTTCTCTAGTGCAGAAACCGGAAAAGAAGGCCAAAAGTTCAGTGGTCACAGGTCCACCATTGCTCCAGAGGTCGCTGGAGGTCATCCAGATGAAGCTGAAGCTTCACCTGGCAAAGACATGTGTCAAAATAAAGCAGAGGCATTTCCAGAGGTGGTCCTTCGTTCCTGGAGGTGCTCAGTCTTGGCCAAGCAGGCTCTGCCCAAGCTGGCATCTTGTGTGGACAAACCTTCGCAAGCTCACCTCAAGGCCGAGACTCAGACTTCCTTGCTTCACCTAGAATCCTTGAACAAGATGTTTGGCAATGTTGTTGCAACCAAATGCTTGTTATTCTTGGACCTTGAGACGCAGAAGCTTCTGGAGACTCACGTGAAGAGCCGAACTGCAGCCCATCGATGGGGTTTAGTCACCTACATGCAGCCTTTGTGGACTTCTAAGGAGACGGAAGATCCTCAAACCCTGCCACCTTCCTTTCCTTCTTTATACACCACCAGGAATGACGTGTCCAATGTTGGTAAGCCTGAAAGGAGAGCCAGCTTCCAAAAAGTGACGTTTGCAAATGGAGGGACCACGCCGAGGGGGAAAAACAGGATGCCTCTTCCAGGTGTTAAGGCAAAGATGGTCAGCTGGCAGATGGAAGACAGTTCTCCAAAGACAACCAAGCAGAGAGGTGCTCTAGAAGGACTGGATTCTCCTCCAAAACCTTCAGCGGCTGCCAGGGAACTGAAAGGGTCTCCTAAGATACCCATCAGTCTCTCCTACCATTCACCAGCCCCAAAGAAAAGTGCCATGGCCTCGTCAAAAGGGCCAGAGGAGAAGAAGAAAAAGACGAAGGAGAAAGTCCGATGGAAGCTAGAGGAAGATCTGGTAGATGATTCCTCTCTGCTAGCAGAAGACAACGAAGCCCAGGATTCTTCTTGGTCCTCAGGAGACGACATGGAAGGGTCAGAAGGGTCCTCAGGAGATGTCACGAGCAGTTCTTCTCTCCAAGAGCCAGAAGCTGCCAAGTGAACAGTGAAAAGACTCAGGTCACAAAAATGAGTTTGAAACGTTATTGCAATTGTTGTTATAATGTAATTGTTGGAAGTGACATAAAAGTTGATTGAATATATTGATGATATAATGTAAAACAAAAAGCTGCCAATGTTTATTTCTAAACTTTTGATGTTTTGTAAAAGTTGTGAGATTTGGGGGGATTTCCACCTTTCACATGATGTAGCTGTCAAAATTTTCTATACCTATTTACCCTTTTCCTATAAATATTTGCAAAAACCAATAAAATTCTTTTTTTAAAAAAAGATGATGTATTGAATCTTTATAATATAAATGAATCCAATATCTAGAATATCTCGTTTTAAAGTGAAGGAATAATAGTGATAGTCAAATAAAAGTGGTACAATGATAATAATGTATACAAATATATTTGACTTGATAATATGTGATTTCATATAAATTTTAAGTGAGGACTATGGAAAGGATGCACAAAATCCTTGTAACCAATCGACACACCGCCTATAATGAAAGATGGTTTTATGTTGTATGTCTTGTTTGTCTATGTCTGTTTAAAAATAAAAAACTTTTTTAAAAAATATGGAAGTTTGAAAACTGACCCACATTGCAACCTTCTGACAAGCAAAGTCAAGGGGGAAGACAGATTCACTTAACAACTGGGTGACTAACTTAACAACTGCCATGATTCCCTTAACAAAGGTAGCCAAAAAAGGTCATCCAATGGGTTGGGGGCGTGGGGCGAACCCAACAAATGTCTCACATAGCAACAGAAATTTTGGGTTCAATTGTGGTCATAAGTCAAAGACTACCTGCGCAGGTTTGTCCTCAACCTGCAACCGATTCATTCAGCATCAATCCCAAATTGTGATGGTGCTGAATGGATGATGCAGAGGTGGGTTCTTACTGGTTCGGCCCGATTCAGCCAAATAGGTAGTAACTCGGCCGGACACGTGACCGTAACCTGTTCTATCCTGGGCGCCACCATATTTATTTTCTGTTCTGAGCATGCGCAGAACAATCATTGAATAAATGTTATCCCCCCCCCCTTTTTAATGGTCTGTGCATGGCAGTCCCAGAAATGGGCCATTTTTTTGCACAAACGGAGGCATTTTTGCCTTCCCCCAGCCTCCAGAAGCACTCAGCAGGCTTCAGGGGGAAGGCAAAAATGCCCCCATTTTCTGCCCATTTTTCGTAAAAATTGAGGCATTTCTTCCCTCCCCCAGCCCTGCTGAAGCCTGCAGAGTGTTCCTGGGGGCCGGAGAGGACAAAATCTATTTTTTTCTTAGGGTTGTTTGCAGGCACTCCCTTAGCTCCTGCGAGGCTGGAGCTCCTCTCCCCCCTGGTCAAAACTTTGCGCCACCATTTTGGTGGCTTGGTGAGGGGGTCATGTGACTGAGTGTGCGTGAGTGATGTCAAGTTGGCCACACCTACCTCAGTCACATGCCCCCATCTAGCCACGCCCACCGAACCCGTAGTAAAAAAAAAATTGAAACCCACCCCTGGGATGATGGATGGATTTCCAGCCATCCCAGAATTCCAGATTGCAACCGGAGTCAACCCCTTCTCCAAGGAATCCAAAGGCAGGACAAGAAGCAACTGATGGAAACTGATCGAGGACGCTTACATGAGTCTCTGTAGTGGAGAAGACGGGGACTTCAGCCCTCGGCACAGCTGCTTTGCTCCCCCGTCACCCAGGGAGTTCATCCCCAGGTTGAGTTCCAGGAGGGAAGAGCTGGATTCCAGGACTTGGGAAAGGGGCTGACAGGTGGCAGCTGTGAGGTTGCAGGAGGGCAGCCTGTAGGAGACAGAGATTTGAGGAGGTGGGGAGTGAAGGATTTGCACCGGGATTATAGAATCATAGACTCCTAGGGCTAGAAGGGACCCTGGAAGTCTTATCCTCCATCTCCTTATACAATATAATACAATACAATAGCAGAGTTGAAAGAGACCTTGGAGGTCTTCTAGTCCAACCCCCTGCCTAGGCAGGAAACCCTATACCATTCCAGACAAATGGCTATCCAACATCTTCTTAAAGACTTCCAGTGTTGGGGCATTCACAACTTCTGGAGGCAATTTCTGTTCCGCTGATTAATTGTTTTAACTGTCAGGAAATTTATCCTCAGTTCTAAGTTGCTTCTCTCCTTGATTAGTTTCCACCCATTGCTTCTTCTCCTGCCCTCAGGTGCCTTGGAGAATAGTTTGATTCCCTCTTCTTTGTGGCAACCCCTGAGATATTGGACGACTGCTATCATGTCTCTCCTAGTCCTTCTTTTCACTGAACTAGACATACCCAGTTCCTGCAACTGTTCTTCATATGTTTTAGCCTCCAGTCCCCTAATCATCTTTGACCAAGTTCTTCTACTATCCCAGACAAATGTTTGCCCAATCTTTTCCTGACAGCCTGAAGATTAATTGATTGATAGAGATATATAGATACATACAGATATAGGTGTACACACACACACACACACACACACACACACACACACACACACACTATAGATATTGGATGGATGAATGGATGGAGAGATGGAGAGATAGGTAGGTAGGTAGGTACATACACACACATACACACATACATACATAGATAGAGATGGAGGATGGATGAATAGATAGATAGGGCCAGGCGAACAAGTGGGGTTGGGGAGGAAGTGAGCGGAGTGGGGGAGGGGAATGAGAACGTTGTTCCTTCAGAGGGTTCTTTTATTCCAACGGTCGTAGGAAGGGGTGGATGCGAGGACAGAAGGAGATTCTGCAGTCGGTTGGGAGACCGTGGTCGTTGGACACACCCGGTCATTTGTACCAACCCCCGCATTCTAGGTGGCCAGGGTCTACAGAACCAGGGCATGAGGCTGATGTTGTGTAATGCAAGGTCCGTTGTCAATAACAATCTGGTTTCTGAGGGGGAGCCGGACCTTGCAGGGATCACGGAAACCTGGTTGGGCCACGAGGGGGGTTTACCCCTCGTGGAAATGTGCCCACCAGGATACCGTGCATTCCACCAGCCTCGTGCTCGGGGTAAGGGTGGTGGGGTAGCGGTAATTATACGGGAAGGCTTGGAACCGAGAGAATTCGCCGTACCACAGACATCCGGATGTGAGTCTCTAGGTGTGAGATGGGGCCCAGGGAGTCAGTTGGGCCTGCTGATTCTTTACTTGGCTCCTCGCTATGCATCAGCGGCCCTGCCAGAGCTCCTCGAGATGATTGCGGAGATGGCGGTTAAGATCCCCAAACTTTTAGTTATGGGGGACTTCAACCTGCCATCGACGGGCGAATCATCCGAGGCGGCTCGGGAGTTCATGGCTTCCATGACAGCCATGGACCTGACCCAAATAGTTCAGGGCCCCACACACGAGGGAGGCCACACGCTGGACCTTATTTTTATCTCTGGTCGGTGGAAGAGTGATCTGGGAATAGGGGATCTGGTCATTGCACCCCTGTCATGGTCAGATCACTCGCTTCTCCGACTTGACTTCCCTGCCGTTACCCCCCATCGCGGGGAGGCGGAACCAGAAGGTCCTAGATGGTTCCGCCCCAGGCGACTGATGGAACCTGATAGGTTCCAGACGGAGCTTGGGCCACTTCCTGTAGCCCTGACCCGCTCCCGGATGGAGGACCTGGTAGCCGCATGGAATAGTGCGGCGGCCGGGGCCTTGGACCGGGTTGCGCCTTTGCGGCCTCTCCGGTGGCAGCGAACCACCCTGGCCCCTTGGTTTACCGAGGAGCTGAGGGTGATGAAGCGCCACAAGAGACGCCTAGAGAGCAGATGGAGATCCTCTCACTCCGAATCTGACCGAACACAGGTAAGAGCCTATTTACGGACCTACCTTGTGGCACTAAGGGTGGCTAAGCGTTGATACTATGCCACTCTTATTGCGTCTGCAGAAAACCGCCCTGCCGCCCTGTTTCGGGTGACCCGCTCCCTCCTTTCACAGAGGCCGCGGGAAGCCCCTCTGCAGGGTAGAGCAGAGGAATTTGGGGAATATCTGCAGGACAAAATCGCTCAGATCCGAAGTGAATGGGTCTCCTTTAGTGATCTAGGGGAGACATCAGAGGCGAGTCTTGAGGGACCATTGTGGGAGGAGTTTGACTCTGTTGCCGCCGAGGATATGGACAGGTTACGTGGGCGACTGCGGGCCACCACATGTTTATTGGACCCGTGTCCCTCCTGGCTTGTACTGGCAGCCTGGGAGTTTACACGAGGCTGGCTCCAGGGACTAGTGAACGCTTCGTTGAGCAAGGGATACTTGCCAGCCGTCTTGAAAGATGCGGTGGTGAGGCCCCTGCTTAAGAAGCCTTCTCTGGACCCAGCAGCGTTAGCAAATTATCGTCCTGCCTCCAACCTTCCCTTCCTAGCGAAGGTTGTAGAGAGTGTGGTGGCGGAACAGTTCCCTCGACACCTGGAGGAAATTGATCTAGACCCGCGCCAGTCCGGCTTCTGGCCCGGTCACAGCACTGAGACGGCTTTGGTCGCGTTGGTGGATGATCTCTGGAGGGCGAAAGATGGGGGTTGTTCCTCCATTCTAGTCCTTTTAGATCTCTCAGCGGCTTTCGATACCATCGACCATGGTATCCTATTGCGTCGCCTGGAGGGGCTGGGGTTGAGGGGCACCGTACTGCGGTGGTTCTCCTCCTACCTCTCCGGTCGGACGCAATGTGTGTTGACAGGGGAGGAGAGGTCGACCCGGAGGCCACTCACGTGTGGGGTGCCGCAGGGGTCAGTCCTCTCACCTCTCCTGTTCAACACATACATGAAACCGCTGGGCGAGATCATTCAAGGGTTCGGGGTTGAGTATCATCTATATGCCGATGATACTCAGCTATATATCTCTACCCTGAACCACCCCAATGAAGCCGCCGAGGTGATGTCCCGGTGCCTGGAAGCAGTCCGGGTCTGGATGGGAGACAACAGACTCAGGCTCAACCCCTCCAAGACGGAGTGGCTGTGGCTACCGACACCCCGCTTTAGCCAGTGTGTTCCATCCCTGGCCATTGGGGGTGAACAATTGCCCCCGGTGGATAGGGCACGCAATTTGGGCGTCCTCCTAGATTCCCGGCTGTCGCTGGATGACCATGTGACGGCCGTGGCTAGGGGGGTGTTCCACCAGGTCCGCCTGGTGCGCCAATTGCGCCCCCTACTAGAGCGGGACGCCCTTCGCACAGTCACTCATGCCCTGGTGACTTCTCGCCTTGATTACTGCAATGCTCTCTACATGGGGCACCCCTTGAGATGCACCCGAAGGCTGCAGCTGGTCCAGAATGCAGCCGCGCAGACAATTATGGGGAGTACTAGGTACTCCCATGTAACACCGCTCCTGCGCGAGCTGCACTGGCTGCCTGTGGCTTTTCGGGTGCGTTTCAAGGTGTTGATTATCACCTTTAAAGCGCTCCATGGCTCAGGACCTAGTTATCTGCGGGATCGCATCCTACACCACACATCCCTGCGACCAATCCGCTCTCACAGAGAGGGACTCCTCCGGGTACCATCCGCTAAGCAATGCGGGCGGGCGGTGCCCAGGAGTAGGGCCTTCTCTGTGACGGGCCCAACCCTCTGGAACGACCTCCCCCCCGATATTAGAACTACTGTTGATCTCCGCTCCTTCTGTAAGAAACTCAAGACCCACTTGTTCCAATTAGCTGGCCTGGCCTAATCGCAATGATAGGTATAAGTACAATTTAATCCTGACCTTCCTGGATGGCATTTTAAATTTTTAAATTTTGGGGGTATTTTAACTTTTTAAATTGGTTTTAATTATTAGTTAGTTTATGGTACTGTACAGACTGTGTGCTAAAGTTGTTTTGTCTGGGGCTTTGTGTTTTGTTTTGTTGTCTAGCATATATTTATTGTCTGTACACCGCCCCGAGTCCCTTCGGGGAGAGGGGGCGGTTTATAAATTTAGTAAACTATAAACTAACTATAAACTAGTTGGATAGATGGATGGATGGATGGAGAGAGAGATGATACATGGATGGTTGGATGATGGCTAGATAGATAGATAATGGATGGATGGATGGATGGACGGATGGATAGATGGAGAGATAGATAGGTAGGTAGGTAGGTAGGTAGGTAGGTAGGTAGGTAGATTTAAATTTAAAGGGCTGGGGGAGGATAATGAAGTGGTGTGGGATGAGGGAATGAGACCTTCCCATTTGCTCCTCCACCCCAGGGGGAAATGAGGCTGCTCACCTGAGGCTCTGAAGTGGGCAGGTGGGCTGAAGCAGCCATTCACACAAGTAGGAGACCCCAGAATCCTCCAGGGGGTTTTCACCCAAGTCCAGACTGGTCAGTCTTGCGTTGGTCATCGCGACAGGTGTCAGGTCTTTGCAGGCAGTGGGGGAGAGGCCACAGCGGTTCAGCCTGTGGAGACACACGCACACAAAAAATATGACAGAGAAAATAGGTAGACACAAACACAACTTCCAGTCTCCAGTCCCCTAATCCTCTTTGTTGCTCTTCTCTGCACTCTTTCTAGAGTCGCCATACATTTTCTACATCGTGGCGACCAAAACTGAATGCCGTATTCCAAGTGTGGCCTTACCAAGGCCTTGTAAAGTGGTATTAACCCTTCACGTGATCTTGATTCTATCCCTCTGTTGATGCAGCCTAGAACTGTGTTGGCTTTTTTGGCAGCTGCTGCACACGGCTGGCTCCTATTTAAATCATATTTGCCTAGTTTCTTTCTTTTTCTTGATCTTAACACCACAGAGATCTTACCTGGGGTGATGGTGCGTGTGCCAGCAGAGAGGGCTCTGTGTGCCCTATCTGGCATGCGTGCCATAGGTTCGCCATCATGGAGGTAGAACAAGGAGCAATGGAGGGAAACGAATCAAGACGAGAGCCAAACTAGAATTGAAGAGGGATTTTTGGACAGGGAGAACAATGAACCAGTGGAACGGCTTGCCACCAGAAGTTGTGGATGCTCCAACACGGGAGGATTTTAAGAAGGCATGAGACAACCATTTGTCTGAAATGGTAGAGGGCTGTGATGGCCAACTATGACGTGTGTGCCAGGGGTGGCATGTGGAGTACTCTCTTTGGGCACACACACCATTGCCAGCTGCTCTTCTGGTTTCCGGCATGTGCATGCGTGCCGGCCAGCTGATCTTTGCACATGCTGGAGCCCCAGAACCCTGAGGACCAGCTGCGCACTGGCCACCTCACCTTCAGATTTCCGGCACTTTGGCACATGCGAAGATCAGCTGGCCGGCATGCATGTGCATACCGGAAACCCAAACACCAAGGGGCCAGGTGGTTGTCAAGTTTTTAGGGATCCAGAGTGCGCATAGGCCATCTGGCCGGTGCACGCATGCGCACCGGCCAGGGGGTCTCTGAGTTTTCAGGGCTTCAGCATGTGCATTTTGGTTTGGCCGCTTGGTGCGGAAAAGATTCGCCCTCATTGGTGTAGGGCAGTGATGGCAAACCTTTTTTGGCTGCCGTGCCAAAAGCGGGGGGAGCATAGGAGGGCGTGCACCGGTGTGCCACATCCATAATGCTATGCACGCGATCAGCGACTACCCCCCTGCTATTGCCACGGTTTTTTCGCCTTCTCCAGGCTCCAGAGGCTTTCTAGGAGCCTGGAGAGGGTGAAAACAGCCTCCCCGGACGCCCTCCGGAAGCCTCAGGAGCTTCCCTGAACCCTCCGGAGGGCAAAAACCGCACCTATGGGGAACCCGGAAGTTCAGGAATGGTGACTTCCGGTTTGTCCGTAGGGCCAATTTTCGACCTCTGGAACCTTCAGGAGGCCTTACTGAAGGCCCCGGAGGATGAAAAACGATCCTATGAGCAAACCAGGAGTCCGTTCTTGAACTTCCGGTTTGCCCCTAGGGTCGATTTTTCACGCTTTGGAGGCTTCAGGGAAGCCTCCAGAAGGCGAAAAATGGCCTCAAAAGAAGGCCGAAGTCATCTGGCCAGTGGGCCTGCGTGCCCTGACAAATGGCTCTGCATGCCACCTGTGGCACCCGTGCCATAGGTTCGCCATCACAGGTATAGGGTTTCCTGCCTGAGCAGGAAGTTGGACTAGAAGACCTCCAAGGTCTCTTCCAACTCTGTGATCCTGTTATTGTCTCGTTTTCATACTCTGACGATCAGTCATCAGGTCAAGGTTTTTCAACCTTGTCCACTTCGAAGATGGGTGGGTTTCAACTCCCACGGTTGTTAAGCGAATCCAGCTTCCCCATTGCCTGTCAGAAGGTCGCAAAGAGGGATCATGTGACCCCCCCAGGACACTGCAACGGTCATAAGTGTGAAAAACAGTCCTAAGTCAGTTTTTTCAGTGCCTTTGTAACTTCGAACAGTCACTAAATGAACTGTTGTAAGTCAGAAAGAGGGATGGGATTCAGCCTGTTCGGGTGACCTGGATGCTAATTTTGCATCTGGTTCAACAAACCGGTAGTTGGAAGGAGTGGCTGGCCCCACCCTCCCCTCCCCCTCCTAGGAGTCTCCACATGGCCCGTTCATCATGCCAGGTAAGGTCAGGGCCCATGCAGAGGCTCGGGAAGGGCAAAAAACAGGCCTCCTGGAAGTTCCGGAAGTTTGTTTCCCGCCTCCGGAAATCCTCCGGACCCAGGGGAGGATGTTTTCACCCTCCCGGAGGCTCAAAGAAAGGCTCCGGAGCCTGAAGAGGGTGAAAACGCCCCCCTCATGGTGCAGGAGACCGAGTAGGCCACGCCCCCCATGGCCACGCCCAGCCAGCAACCTGGCAGACAACCGGTTGCTAAAAATTTTCAATCCCTCTGTCAACTCATAAAGTTGCCATGATGAGGAAAGTGGGGAGGGGGAGCCAATTCCATGCATACCTTCAGCTAGAGTCGGATCTCAGATTACTACAGCAGGCTTTGGAGGGATGCACCTCATTGGGGAATGTGATTAATGACACAGATTGAAGGGAGGGAAGGAAAGGGGTAAAGTTCAGTTATAATTCAAATGACGCTCAGATCTGACTACAATAAAGTATTGCTGAAATGGTGCTCCTAATAAATGACTGTTTTGCTTTTGAAGCTTGGCTCGAGGCTCATGAATCACTTAGGGCATCTTTCGGAAACCTGACAGCCACCCTTGGTCAGAGACTATCTGTATTGATTGCGATCCAGGACAATCAAATGATATATATTTTGAACCCATCGCCAACTCAACTGTCCCTTGGGCCTCTTTCTACTTACTGGATCTCTGAAGATTTCAGGAATCCTGGCAAAAGTTGTTGGAATCTTTGTGGTCCAAACTCATAGCCAGAGAGACGGAATGAATTCAAAGTTTCAGCAGCTGACAGGCAAAATAAGAAAGCTTTGAAGTCCAGCCTGGTCAAAAGTTGTGTTCTGAGATCCAAATCGTGTACATCCTTCATTGCTCTCTGGGCAAAGACGGCGTCCTTCATGTCATAAATACAATGACACAATTCAAGTAGAACCTCTTCCCTTTTAAAGGTGTGAATTTTGGCTTCCTGATCCACCCACTTTAGCAATTCTGGCCAAACTTTAGTCCTGGATAGTTTGAAGGACCACGATTCTTGAAGGACACTCATCCTTTCCACGTTGCACAAGCCGTGGAGAAAGCGGATCAACACGAGGTACCTGCTGATGCACTCCTTCTGATCTCCAAATACCTCACTCAGGTCTCGGTAAGGTGCTCCAATGGTCTCCTCAGTGTCCAGCAGGTAGAACAAGGCTGCAAAAAATTCCTGGAAACTCAGGTGAGTGAACTTGTACAAGGTTTCCACCTGAACACCTTGGTGGAAGACTTTCCTATTTGCAGAAGGAGACTCTGAAGTCAAGTAATAATCCAAGCCACGTTCCTTTAGCTCTTCTTCATGGAAGACCAAGGTTCTGTGGAGTATTCCATCTTTTGCTAAAGAGCATAGGTCTTCCAGGTGACTTGCCTGGAATTGGTACCCAAAAAACTCAAGAGGAGATGCAGGTGAATTTCGGTGAGTGTTGCAGTTTCAGGGATATCTTGAAGGAGTTCTGCCTGTGGGTTTTGTTGGAAAATGGAACCAATGACCCTACAGGTTGCAGGGAGGAGGCACATCCTGAAAAGAGTTTCATTTCTTTGAACCAGTTCAAAGATCTGGTTGGCTTGTTCCGTATTTTGAAAGACATGGTGGAAATATTCCTTCTTCTGAAGAGGCTCAAAGCCCAACACATCTACCAAGAGTGGTGATTTCAGACACTTCAATAGCGGGCTCCCACCCATGGGCCTTGTGGTCACTAGGAGATGACACTTGGGGAGGATCTTTTTCTTGAGCAGACCCATCAACAGGTTCACCACCTCTTGCTTTTGATGAGGATCCTTGTCCAGCGTATCAGTTGGGACATCAGAGAGCTTCAAGTCCTCAAGACCATCAATGATGATGAGGAGGTTGTCTTGGTTAGCCAAAACGTCCTCCATGGAAACCATTCCTGGAGGACAGCTGTTGAGGATCATCTCCATTGGACTCATAAGCTTGGTGCCACATCGGAGGGTATTGCAAGAGATATAAAAGGCATAATTAAACTTGGTTGGCCATAGTTTATCGGATGCCCAGTCCAACATGAATTTCCACGTGGCTGTGGTTTTACCTACCCCAGAAGATCCAAGCAACAGGACAGTTTTTGAATTTTCTCCTTCAGGATTGGGGTGAAATAAGTTCTCCAAATCAACCTTCGGGCCAACTTCTCGATGGTTCTTAATCTCCTGGTGCCTTCTTTCCACAGCCATCATCTCATGACCTTTTTTGGGCAGATCTGCTCTCCTCTTCAGAAGAAGTTCTACAAAGTTCTCTTGGAGGGACATCCTCCGATTGGGGTGAGGGCCAAGTTGAGGAAGATTTTGAAAAACCTCTTGGATGTGCCTCTTATATTTCCTCCTGCGATCTATAGAAACACACCAAAAGAAAACATTCCTGATTCAGTGGCAGACATAATACAGGTATTACCACAGTTCATTTACTGACCATTCAAAGTTATAAAGGCACTGAAAAAAGTGACCGATGCCCGTTTCTTACACTTGCAACCATTGCAGCATCCCTCTGATCACTCTGTCAGGTTTCCTAAAAATGCCCTAATTGATTCACGAGGATCGACCCAGGTTTCAGTACAAAACTAGTCATTTATTAGGAGCATCATCAGGCAAGGCCTTTTCGCAGTCAGATCTAAGCTTTGTTTGAGTTATAGCTGAACTTTACCCCTGTTCCTTCCCTCCCCTCAGTCTGTGTCATAAATCACATTTCCCAATGAGGTGCACCCCTCCCAAGCCTGCTGCAGTAATTTGAGATCTGACTTTAGCTTAAAGTATGCGTGGAATGCACTCTCTCCCCTTCTCTCACTATGGCAATGTTACGAGTTGACACATACACAATCAAAATTCAGATGCTTGGCAACCGATTCATATATATATATATATGTATTCGGGTCTTTTCCCGTGTAAGGTTGAGATTGTCTTTGCAACGTTTCGGCAGGATCTCACCTGCCATCTTCAAGCGTGGGCTCAAAATGTGGGCTTAAAATGGGAACGGAGCTGCCGTCTTTCTGTAAGTCTTGGTGGGAGGGGATGGGGTGCTGGCTTTGTTTCAGTAAGTGGAATGATTGGTTGTGTGGTTGTATCATGATTGGTAGATTGGTGCTGATTGGTGCAGGCTGTGTGTGCATTGTTGTTTTGTATTGTAACGGCTTGGGTGGTGGGTGGTGTTCGTTTGTTGGCTAGGGCTGGTTTCCAGATGTTTGGTAGGCGGGAAGTATCATCACGTTTGTTCATGTGTTTCTCTATTTCGATGGCTTCCATGATTATTCTCTTGTGGAGGTGTTCTGTTTTGGAGATTAACCTGGCTCCTTCCAAGTTGATTTCATGTCCTGTAGCTTTAAGGTGCTGGAAAAGGGAAGAAGTTTTTTCTTTTTTTCTTACTGCGTTCTTGTGTTCTGTGATGCGTGCATTTATCCTCCTGTTTGTTTGTCCTATGTATATTGCTGGGCAGATTTTGCATGGTATTTTGTAGACTCCTTGGTTTTCTAGCTGGATTTTGTCTTTGGGGTTTCTTAAGATGTTGGCTATTTTTTGGTCAGTGGTGAAGGCTGTCCTGATATTGTGCTTGTGGAGAATTTTGCTGATTTTATCTGTGGTGCCTTTGATGTAAGGGAGGAGGGCGATGCCATTGTCCTGTTCTGTGTCTTGGTTTTTTGGGGGAGTCTCCTTTTGGATTAGGTTGGTGATTTTTTTTCTTTGGAATCCATTGGAGATTAATACATTTGTGAGTTTGTGTAATTCAGTTTTCAGGTGGTCTTTGTCGGCTAGGCGTTTGGTTCTGGAGATGAGGGTCTTGGCTACAGAGTTGATCTGAGCAGGGTGGTGATGGGATTGTGCATTTAAGTAGCGGTTGGTGTGTGTTTTTTTCTGGTAGATGGTGTGTCCTAGGGAGCCATTGGGTTTTTTGTAGATTAGGACATCCAGAAAGGGAAGTTGGTTGTTTGCTTCTATTTCCATGGTGAATTGTATTTTGGGGTGTAGGCTGTTGAGATGTGTGAGGAAGTTGTCCAGTTTTTCTTTTCCGTGTGGCCAAATCACGAAAGTGTCATCAACATATCTAAGCCAGAGTTTGGGTTTGTGTTCAGATTTGTCTAAGGTGTTGGTTTCAAAATGTTCCATGTATAAGTTTGCAATGACAGGTGAGAGGGGTGATCCCATGGGTGCTCCTTCTATCTGTTTGTATCTTTGTCCATTATGGATGAAGTATGTGTTGGTTAGGCAGTGGATGGTCAGGTCCAGGATGTGTTTAGGGGGGTTGTGTTTTTTCTGGATGGCTGTCAAGGCTTCTTTTATGGGCACTTGGGTGAAGAGGGATATGACATCGAAACTCACAAGTAGGTCGCTGGGTTGTAAGTTTTGTTTCTTTATTGTTTCTATGAAGTGGAGTGAGTTTTGTACATGTGAGGTGATGGATTCTGCATAGGGTTGGAGTTGTTTGGCGAGGAATTTGGCAAGATTCTGTAGAGGTGAGCCTATGGAGCTGACTATGGGTCTGAGTGGTGTTCCTTCTTTGTGTATCTTGGGGAGGCCATAGAGTTTGAGGCATCTGGAACATTTTAAGCCCACGCTTGAAGATGGCAGGTGAGATCCTGCCGAAACGTTGCAAAGACAATCTCAACCTTACACGGGAAAAGACCCGAATACAACAAAACCAGCATATATATATATATATACAACACAAAGAATCCTCCTTCGTTACATACTGTAGAAAGTGTATCAGTTGTTTACAAAAGACTTTCGTGCATCTCTTCCGCAGTCATCAAGCATAATTCATATTAACTCAAGTATTTTAACTTAGATATATGTATACATGTTACCATCATCATACCTCCATTTTCATTTGACTACAATTGTTTAAACATCTTTCATCATAAAATATACCAAGATTTAATACATAACCACATACTGGCATTTCATTTACTATTTCTAAAATCCTCCAATAACACTGAATCCTTATGTCCTCTTCTGGCTAAACATCCATAATATTTAGTAACAAAAATTTCTAATCCTCCTTTCCAAATCATTGTTTACAATTTACTTCTACTTTCCTTATGTTGTACCCATGTATATATATACATTGTTATCATTATCCCTCCTTTATTTGACTGTGTCCTTTATCATAACATTTCCCCCCCAGTAAACAAAACATAACTAAATTTAACTTAGTTCTTTTTTATTAACCTTTATATATAACCAAAACAATTTCTAATCTTCCTTTCATAGGTACCATTCAATATTCATATCCAATTATTACTTATCATAGCAATACACATGTATACATTATCATTATCTATTATTTACAATACAATACAATAGCAGAGTTGGAAGGGACCTTGGAGGTCTTCTAGTCCAACCCCCTGCCTAGGCAGGAAACCCAATACCGTTCCAGACAAATGGCTATCCAACATCTTCTTAAAGACTTCCAGTGTTGGGGCATTCACAACTTCTGGAGGCAAGCTGTTCCACTGATTAATTGTTCTAACTGTCAGGAAGTTTCTCCTCATTTCTAAGTTGCTTCTCTCCTTGATTAGTTTCCACCCATTGCTTCTTGTTCTGTCCACAGGTGCCTTGGAGAATAGCTTGACTCCCTCTTCTTTGTGGCAACCCCTGAGATATTGGAACACTGCTATCATGTCTCCCCTAGTCCTTCTTTCTCTTAAGCTAGACATACCTAGTTCCTGCAACCGTTCTTCATATGTTTTAGTCTCCAGTCCCCGAATCATCTTTGTTGCTCTTCTCTGCACTCTTTCTAGAGTCTCCACATCTTTTTTACATCGTGGCGACCAGAACTGAATGCAGTATTCCAAGTGTGGCCTTACCAAGGCATTATAAAGTGGTATTAACACTTCACGTGATCTTGATTCTATCCCTCTGTTGATGCAGCCTAGAACTGTGTTGGCTTTTTTGGCAGCTGCTGCACACTGCTGGCTCATATTTAAATGGTTGTCCACTAGAACTCCAAGATCCCTCTCACAGTTACTACTATTGAGCACGGTACCACCTATACTGTACCTGTGCATTCCGTTTTTGTTGCCTAAATGTAGAACCTTACTCTTTTCACCATTGAATTTCATTTTATTAGATAGTGCCCAATGTTCAAGTTTGTCAAGATCCTTCTGTATCTTAAGCCTATCTTCTGGAGTGTTGGCTATTCCTGCCAGCTTGGTGTCATCTGCAAATTTGATGAGTTCCCCATTTATTCCCTCATCCAAATCATTGATGAAGATGTTGAAGAGTACTGGGCCTAAAACAGAGCCTTGGGGTACTCCACTGCATACTTCCCTCCATGTAGATGCAGTTCCATTGAGGACTACACGTTGAGTGCGGTTGGTCAGCCAGTTACGAATCCATCTGGTGGTGATGCTGTCTAACCCACATTCTTCTACTTTATCTAGTAGTAGGTTATGGTCTACCTTATCAAAAGCCTTACTGAAGTCCAAGTAAACTATATCAACGGCATTCTTCTGGTCCACTAATTTTTTCACATTATCAAAGAATGCAATAAGATTAGTCTGGCATGATCTGTTTTTGACAAATCCATGTTGACTTTTGGCTATTACTTTGTTTGCTTCTAGGTGTTCACAAATTCGTTGCTTGATTATTTTTTCCAGAATCTTTCCTGGTATTGAGGTCAGGCTGATAGGTCTGTAGTTTCCTGGATCTATTTTTTTCCCTTTTTTGAAGATGGGAACCACATCAGCTCTTTTCCAGTCCTCTGGTAGTTCCCCGGTGTTCCAGGATCTCTGAAAGATATAATTCAGTGGTTCTGAGATCTCGTCTGCTAGTTCCTTCAGAACCCTGGGGTGTAATCCATCCGGTCCTGGTGATTTGAACTCATCTAGGGTAGACAGGTGCTCACTTACCATTTTCTTCCCTATTTCAATTTGTGTTCCTAATCTGATTTTTGTGGTGCTGCTTTTGACAGGTTGGACTGTTTTATCCCTTTGTGTAAAGACAGATGCAAAACATGAGTTAAATAGTTCTGCTTTCTCCCTGTTGCTTGTCACCTTCTTGCCACTTTCTCCTAGCAATGGACCAATTGTTTCCTTCACTTTTTTCTTGTTTTTAACATGTTGGAAGAAGCTTTTTTTGTTAATTTTTACTTTTGTGGCAAGCCTTTCTTCATTGTGAGCCTTAGCTTTCCTCACTTCATCTTTACATGCTCGGGCTGTTTGCTGATATTCTGCCTTAGTTATGTCCCCCTCCTTCCACTTTTTATACTTACCTTTTTTGTCTTTCAGTTTGTCAGATAGTTCTTTATGCAGCCATGCTGGTTTCTTTTGGGAGCTGATATTTTTCTTCTTCATTGGTATTGTGCTAGACTGGGCTTTTGTAATCTCATTTTTCAAAATTTCCCAAGCTTCTTGAGTTGTTTTCCCCTTGAGGATTCTCATCCATGGAATTTTTCCCAAGCTCTCTCTAAGTTTATTGAAATTAGCTTTCTTAAAGTCCAAGACTCTAGTTTGGCTTTGTTCTACTACTTGTGTTTGGATAATGTTGAATTCCAATATTGCATGGTCACTTGCCCCCAGGGTTCCTATGGCTTCAACACCTTCTATCATTTCCTCTCTGTTAGTGAGGATTAAGTCCAATATGGCTGATCCCCTTGTTCCCTTCTCTACTTTTTGGAAAACAAAGTTGTCTGCTAGGTTTCTTAAGAACCTGTTGGATCTTCCACTTGGTGCAGAGTTTGTTTCCCAGTTGATGTCAGGGTAGTTAAAATCTCCCATTACTATTGTGGTGTGCTTCCTACATACCTTAGTTAGCTGACTAGCAAAAAGTTCATCTACTTCCTCTGCTTGGTTGGGTGGCCTGTAGTATAGACCTATGGCAGTGTCATTTCCCCCACAACCTTTAATATTGACCCAAATTTATTTAACTATATCTATTGTCACTAAATTTCACTAAGTTTAACTAGTTTTAGATTATACCCTTTCATCTATCAACCTGTATCTTTCCAGTAGCAAAACAATCTCATGTCTTTTGCCATTTGTGGTATCAGTCCTCTAATCATCTCCTTAATCAAATTTGTATGGACTCCTCTTTGCAACTCATTGCTTATTAAGTCTCTCATGTAGTTTCGATGCCCTTCTTCTGTTTTCTTAATCAGCTTATCTTTAATTGTCAGTGGTGTTTTCAATGATGTTGCTAACAAAATTTCTCTCTTTAAATCCATAAATTATTTTATTTTTTCTTCTTGCCATCTGGGGTAGAGTTCCACTCGATTTAATTCCTCTTTCTGTATTCCACTCTTTCCATTTCCAGACACAAGCCAATCACCATAGATATCAGCAGATTTAATTTCTTTGTAGTCATTTTTCTCTTCGGTTTTTAGGACTCTAACCTCCACTTTTCCCACTTGATAAACATCTCTAACTTCTTCATCATATTTTACTGTTAGATGCTCTAGATTTTCCAACTTCTCCATTCTCTCAAATGTGTTTGATAATCTCTGAATTTCTAACAATATCTTTTGCATACTTAAAGCTTCTTTCTGCTGTTGAGATTGTGCCATTATCTCAAGCTGACAAACACTGCTGCTCTGGCTTGGAAGGTTTTTACAAGGTTAAGCATAAATTCACAATAAGGTCTTATTTTCACTTTTCTCTGGTTAAAGATATACTTCAAAGGAACATCTGTATGCTTTTCTTCGTATCACTCTCTATAGACAAAACAGTGAGACCTTGAAGTGCCAAGCCAGAATAATCAGTAAGAAAAGTAAAAGTGTTTTGTTTCCAATACACAAACTTCCAGCCTCCGAGTAGCAGTGTCGTATTTCCCTCTGTTGTTACAATTTTCTTTGTTGCTTTTTGTATCTTTTTTTATACCAAGTTTTTTTTAAAGTCAAATTCTTGAATGAAATAGAGAAGAAAAAGGGAAAAACACACGCAGTAGTGAAGAAGGAGAATTTTAGTCCATAGGTTGCAAAAAATAATAATGAAAAAAGAAGAAGAAAACTTAATCCCTTCGGTTTAAAAGGCTTGCATAAATTCTATCCATGAAAATAACATTTAAAAAGTAAGATAACCCACTGTCCAAAACCATTCAAAGCTTAATTCCACTGCTTATTTCTTCTGTTCTCAAATTTAAATTAACTTTAAGTTTTTTATAGGCAGTCTTTTTTTAAATGGTAAAAATTCCTCACCAGCTGGAAACATTTTCTCTTTCTGTATTCTTCCATTTTGGAGCCGTCCCGACTTCATCAGCCTGATGGCTGGACTTTTTGTCACCGGTTTGAAGAACTTCTCTTGGATCGATCAGGGCTTTGCGATGTCCCTGAGATCAGCAAGACGTATTCTTCCTCTTCACCGTCTCTGCGGGACAGTTTAGGTGAGATTGGACCACCCAGTGGCAAAAGTATCAGCTGCAGTCTTGGAGCATCAAGACCGCACATCTGTATCGTCACGACGTTGGCTCCTCCTCTTCAACCGAATCATATTTATGACAGTTGTATTCAGTTTTTGCGACAAATAAAGTCAGTGGAGATGCCACTCACTTAACAACTGCGGGCTGCCTCCACGAACGGTGATGAAACGTTGCCAACCAAATTGCCAAGCTTGGAACTGAAACCAACAGCCAACTACCAAGCCGAGCTACTAATATTCAGACCGATGACAATCAAGTTATTTTAAGCTCCCCGCTGCCATTGTTTAAATACTTTTTTTTTATTGAATAAACATTAAAAACATTGGACATAGAATGGCCTTTCTGGCTTCGTCATCTCCATACATATTTTAGCATAACAACAAATGCACTTTCTACTTATCGTACATAGCTACATTAACCTTTTTAACACATCCCTTATCCTCCTTTATATATTTATCTATATATTATTCATTTCCAATTTTACAATCCTCAAAACATTCTGTTCCGATTCCTTTCGCTCATTTCCAACCATTGATACATTTTGTTCCAAATTTCATAATATTCTGTCTCGTCTCTATTTTTGATTTCTAGTATCAGTCTGTCCATTTCTGCACAAATCAAAATTTTCTTTATTACCTCTTCTTCGGTGGGGGCCTCTCTGTTTTTTCCAATTTTGTGCATAGACCAACCTTGCTGCGGTTATCCCATGCAACATTAAATATGTCACCCCTTTTCTATATTTTTCTTTTATTATTCCTAATAGGAATAGTTCTGGTTTTAAATCTATTTTTTGGTGTAACATCTCTTCGAACCGTGTCTTTATCTGACGCCAAAATTCCTTGGCTTTTGTACGTTACCACCACAAGTGATAAAAAGATCCTAAAGCCAAGTTACATTTCCAACACTGCAGAGATTGATTCTTATTCATTTTTGCTAACCTCGTGGGAGGAAGAAGCCACCTATAAAACATTTTGTACAAATTTTCTTTATATGAAGTGGCTAGTGTTAGTTTCTATTTCTCTCCCATAGATCTTGCCATTTATCCAGTTGGATGTTATAACCAAAATTCTTGGCTCATGTTACCATAGGTTTTTTCACTTGTTCTTCTGCCATTCCCACTGCCATTCCCTTGGCAGTCAAAGCAGCAGCTAGAAGAATGACACAATTCTTGCCCACCGCCTTTCACCTGGGAACAACCTGGCTGCCAGATGTTCTACTAACTGTAGCTTTTGAATCATTTTTACAGCCAGTCCCAGCAGAGCAGTAATCTAATTGAGAGGTGATAAAGATTTGAGGTATGATTGGCCAAGGCATTCTGGTCCAGATAAGTGTATAAACAACTACAGAGGACAAAGGTTTTCTGGCAATAACTTCTCCTGTAGTTCCATCTGCAGTTGGGTGTTCAGATGTTTTTCCTTTACGAGGACAGCAGCTCTATCCAGACGTAGCTCTGGAACCATCTCAAACCAGAATGTTTCCACACAAACAGCAACTCCATCTTGCTAGGGATTGAGTTGGTTTCTACTACACAGACATTCCCAGCTTCAGAGAGAGTTTGGGAATATATCTGCCCAAACACATACATAACACACATATGGTGAAAAGAGTAAGGTTCTATATTTAGGCAAGAAAAACGAAATGCACAGGTACAGTATAGGTGGTACCTTGCTCAATTGTAGTAACTGTGAGAGGGATCTTGGACTCCTAGTGGACAGCCATTTAAATGATGTTGAAGAAGATGTTGGATAGCCGTTTGTCTGAAACAGTATCGGGCTTCCTGCCTAGGCAAGGGGTTGGACTAGAAGACCTCTAAGATCCCTTCAAACTCTGCTATTGTATTGTATTGTATTAAATATGAGCCAGTCATGTGCAGAAGCTGCCAAAAAACCCAACACAGTTCTAGGCTGCATCAACAGAGGGAGAGAATCAAGACCACGTGAAGTGTTAATACCACTTCATAATGCCTTGGTAAGGCCACACTTGGAATCCTGCATTCAGTTCTGGTCATCATGATGTAAAGAAAGATGTGGAGACTCTAGAAAGAGTGCAGAGAAGAGTAACAAAGATGATTAGGGGACTTGAGACTAAAGCATATGAAGAACGGCTGCATTACAAGATATGGAGAGTGGGGGGACGAGCCGTCCCACCTGGGGGCAGGGAGGAGGGAGCAATATCGACTCAGGTCACAAAAATAAAAATATCTGAAATATTATTGTAATTGTTGATATACTAGAAAGTGTCAAAGAAAGAGATGATTGAACATGTTGTTGACATAAAGTAAGAATTCTGTTTATGCTATCCTTTACATGTTATTTTTAAAATGGTAAAAGTGTGAGATTTGGGGGGATTTCTATTGCCAACATGGGAGCTACTAAAATTTTCTATGTACCCTATTACCTTTTCCCTATAAATGTTTTCAAAACCAATAAAACTTTTTACAAAAAAAAAAAAAGAACGGTTGCAGGAACTGGATATGTTCAGCTTAAGAGGAAGAAGGACTAGGGGAGACATGATAGTGGTGTTCCAATCTCTCAGGGGTTGCCACAAAGAAGAGGGAGTCAAGCTATTCTCCAAGGCACCTGAGGGTAGGAGAAGAAACAATGGGTGGAAACTAATCAAGGAGAGAAGCAATTTAGAACTAAGGGGAAATTTCATAACAATGAGAACAATTATTCAGTGGAACAGCTTGTCTCCAGAAGTTGTGAATGCCCCAACATTGGGAGTTTTTAAGAAGATGTTGGATAACCCATTTGTCTGAAGTGGTGTAAGGTTTCCTGCCTAGGCAGGGGGTTGGACTAGAAGACCTCTAAGATCCCTTCCAACTCTGTTATTCTATATACACAAGCTATAGACATACATTTACAGCAGAGGTGGGTTTCACATAGTTTTCACCACCGGCTCACTGCATGCCAAAATGTGCACAGCCTTCCACATATTCACTTTGCTCGTTCGCGGAGCATGCATGCATGGCTTAGAAAACGTGGCTAAATAAGGGATCAGGGTCCAATGCACATAAAAAGGCTGTATAATGTATTGATAGAAATAGACTCAGAAACAGAATTAGTTAAAGATTGTATGATAAAATGGGCACAAAATTTTGAGGAACCAATAATGATGGAAACATGGAAAGAGATTTGGGTAAGAAATGTAAAATTTACACAAGCTCAGAACTTGAGAGAGAATTTCTATAAGATGTTGTACAGATGGCATTTAGATCCAAAAAGCCTAGCCTGTATGTATCCGAACTTACAATCTAAATGTTGGAGATGTGACTGTGCTGGTGCCACGTACTACCATATTTGGTGGACTTGTAAAAAGGTTAAAGCATTTTGGATAAAAATATGGTGGGTTATTCAAAATATGTTGAAAAAGAGGATAAAGTTTACACCCCAGTTGTTCTTGTTAGGTGTAGTTTCAGACTGTACTGTCATAGAGACTAATCTTATCTTGAACTTAACGATGGCAGCAAGATTGTTGGTGGCGCAATACTGGAAGAAGGAAGAGTTGCCCACTATCCAAGAATGGACGTTAAAAGTCGTAAACTTAGCAGAGATGGCCAAAATTTCAGCGTATTTGAAAGATCATTCGGATGAGAAGTACAAGCTGGACTGGAGAAGATGGATTGACTATATTCAAAACAAATACCGGACTAAAAAATTTCAGTTACCTTATGAATGAAGGCATAAGGAATGCTACAATTTATTCAAAGTTAGTTTAATAAAGGGGGAGTTAAAGCACAAGAATAGTAACATGTTAAAATTAGTTAGCTTATGTTAGCGTATGGTTGTTAAATGTTTATACCCTGTATTTTGCTCTGGGAGGTCGGGGGGAGGGAGGGCGGGAGGGCGGGAAGAGGGCAGGGTAAGGGGGGTGATAATTGTAAAATTTATTAAAAAATTTAATAATAAAAAAAGAAAACGTGGCTAAATAAGATGACATAGAGATGGGGCGGGTGGGGAGGTGGGCCACTCACCCGCAGGTCTGAACCGGCTGAATAGCACCACTGATATACAGGTAGCCCTTAACTTACAATGGTTCATTTAGTGACCGTTCAAAGTTACAACATCACTGAAAAAAGTGAGTTAGGACCAGTTTTCACACTTACGAGCTTTGTAGCATCCCTGGGGGTCACATGATTTGCATTCAGATGCTTGACCACTAATTCTCCTTTATGACGGCCACAGTGTCCTGGGGTCATATCATCCATCCTCCTTTTACAACCTTCTGACCAGCAAAGTTGATAAGGAAGCCAGATTCATTGACCGACTGTGTGACTAATTTAACAGCTGCAGTGATTCACTTAACAATGGAGGCAAGAATAGTCATAAAATGGGGCGAAACCCTCTAAACCAATTTCTCACTTAACATAAATTTTGGGCTCAATTGTGGTTGTAAATTTAGGACTACCTGTATATACCGTATTTTTCAGAGTATAAGATGCTCCGAAGTATAAGACACACCTAGCTTTTGGGGAGGAAAACAAGGGGGGGGGAGAATCTGCCTCTGCCTCCCAGCAATTTGCCTCCTTTCAAAAGCAGCAAACAGTACAGACAATATACACTGTTTGTGGTGTTACATTTCAATCTATACTTGTACAGATGCTGTTAAAATTGATGTGGCTTTCTGGAAGTATATAAGTTCTTCTCTGCTATTTAAAAGAAGATACAATAGCACTGGGCTTCTTCAGATCAAGCATTTATTTTAAAAAGCTTCTTCATTTTGTTAAGCTGTGCAGAACAATAATAAAGCAGTCTTTAAAAACTAAGTCTAATGATTTGAACAGTCTATAGGCATTTATAATCAGTGACTTATCTCTTTGCAGCAAACAGCAAACTGCCTGATTAGCACAAGGAAAAAAAATCTGCCTCTGCCTCCCAGCAATTTGCATCATGCAGCAAACAGCATGTTTCACTTTCAGTTTCAGCCTGGGCCTCCTGATCATCAGCTGTTTCAGGCTGCAGGGATTGCCATAGCCTATTGCAGCCTTCACAAGCCCCGTTTTCCCCCTTTGCTGCAAGGAGGTAAATTGCTGGGAGGCAGAGGCCAAATCGTGGGGGCTGGCGGGTGGGTGGAGCTACATTCAGTGTATAAGCTGCATCCAAATTTTCACCCTGTTTTGGGGGGGGAGGAAAGGTGCGTCTTATACTCCGAAAAATACAGTACCTCCACCATACAGATATATACATATGGTAGACACTCACACATACACACACCACTGTTCATTTTGAAAGAGGAAACTTGAGAGTTGACAAGGTTGAGGGTCCCATTGAACCAAACTGTGGCTGAATCTGAATGTTCGGCTTCGGATACCGTGAACTCTCATCCCAGAAGGTAGCAAGGAAAACGGGCCGTGAAGAGGATGAGTAGCATCCCAGACAATCCTGCGGACTCTGTTCAAGGACCACTTGTATGCTACCTCCTTGATGCTACGGATGGCCTTGAATGCGGAGGAGAAAAATGAATGGACGTTGTGACCCTTGCAAAGGAATTCATTCCATGTCTTTGTGGGAAACACAGAAGGAAGGAAGATTCGGGGCCCATCTTCATTCAGACCTCTTGTAGCAAAGGGCTAGAGCAGGGGTGCCCAACCTTCTCCATTTTAAGACTTGTGGGCTTCCAACTCCCAGGATTCCACAAGTAGTAAAGTGGCCACCTCTGTGCTAGAGGATGAAGGGCTTTGAATGGGGAGGAGGAAATTTATCTCCCAAACTCTGGGAGATAAATGTCCTTTGGCAACCATCCCAGCCAGCAAAAAGCGGGCTGGAGACCATCAGCCAGAGACCCTTCAAAGCCCAGGGAGTTGCAGCCAGGAGGGCCCATGACATCATGTCCCACCAGATCAGATGGGGGGGGAGGGAGAATGCTGTGGAATAACCATCTCCGTGCTCTTCGGAGACCCCCACAGAAATGGAGAGGGGCAGCAGCAACCCACCCACCTACCCCTGCTCCACTCTCCTCACTGGGTCTTTCAGAAGGAACCATCATGGCATCTGGCGCACCCAGGACCACACCCGGAATGCTGCATCCAGTTTTGGTCTCCACCATATATATATAAAAAAAAGACATGGAGACTCTGGAAAGGGTGCAGAGAAGAGCAACGAAGAGGATTTGGGGACTGGAGGCTGAAACATAGGAAGATGAGTATGTCTAGTCTAAGGAAAAGAAGGACCAGGGATGACATGATAGCACCTTTCAATATTTGAGGGGCTGCCCCAGAGAGGAGGGGGGTCAAGCTATTTTCCAAAGCACCTGAAGGCCAGACAAGGAAGAACGGATGGAAATGAATCAAGAAGAGAAGCAACCTAGAGCTAAGGAGGAATTGCCAAGATCACATGAAATGTTGGTACCATTTTATAAAGCCTTAGTAAGACCACACCTAAAATGCTGCATCCAGTTTTGGTCACCACGATGTAAAAAAGATGCGGAGACTTTGGAAGGAGTGCAGAGAAGAGCAACAAGGAGGATTAGGGGACTGGAGACTAAAGCATACGAAGAACGGTTGCTGGAATTGGGTAGGTCTAGTCTACTAAACAGAAAACCAACCTAGAACTAAGGAGAAATTTCCTGACTGTTGGAATAATTAATCAGTGGGATGGCTTCCCTACAGAAGTTGTGGTGCTCCAACACTGAAAGTTCTCAAGAAGACATTGAACAACCATTTGTCTGAAATGGTAGAGGGTCTCCTGCCTGAGCAGGGGGTTGGACTAGAGGACCTCCAGGGTCCCTTCTGTTATTCCGCTGTCTTCCATAACAATGTAAGAAAGTTAGTCCTGCTGATCAAACCAAGTCTCACCTCGTTCCATCATTTTGGTCCTAGTGGGGACCAGCCAGGTATTTCCCCATGGGAAATAGACTCACTTAGCAACCGTGCTACTAACTTAAGAGCTGCAGGGATTCCAGAGGTGGGTCACTGCTGGTTCGACCCGGATCAGCCCAACAGATATTAGCAGCGGTGGGAGGCCACGCCCACCCACCCGGACGCTTCTGCGCAAGCGGGAGCGCGCCCGAACCGGTAGTAAAAAAATTGGCAATCCACCTCTGAGTGATTCACCTGACAACGGCAACAAAAATGGGTCATAAAATAGAGCAAAATTTCTGTTGCTAAGCGAAATTCTCAGTTTTGCTTAGCAACAGAAATGTTGCTCTCCCTTGTGGTCGTAAGACGAGGACTATCTGTCCTCCATCACGGACTATAGGAAGTCCAAAATTGG
>NC_138559.1:127500-263088 GCF_964273705.1 Natrix helvetica
AAGAGTGCAGAGAAGAGCAACGAAGAGGGGGCTGGGGGCTAAAATATATGATGAATGATTGGGTATAGCTAGTCTAGTGAAAAGAAGGACTAGGGGTGACATGACTGCAGTGTTACAATATTTGAGGGGCTGCCACAAAGAAGAGGGGGTCAGCCCATCCTCCAAAGCACCAGAACTCAAGACAAGAAGCAACGGATGGAAACTAATCAAGAAAAGAAGCAACCTGGAACTAAGGAGGAATTTCCTGACGGTGAGAAGAATTAACCAGTGGAGCGACTTGCCTCCAGAAGTTGTAGGCTCTCCATCACTGGAGGCTTTTTAGAAGAGATTGGAGAGCCATTTGTCTGGAATGGTATGGGATCTCCTGCCTGAGCAGGGGGCTGGACTAGAGGACCTCCAAGGACCCTTCCACCTTTGTCGTTCTGCAAATTTCAGCTCCTCCGAAGGGTTGAGGCTTTCACAACCGATTTTAATGTATTACCCAAATAATCTTTATCTTTTCCAAACAATACCAATTAAATTAGAGAAAATATTTTTCTAACAACTAAATAAAATGGTATCCAAATTTATCTGGTCAGGGGGGGAAAAACGCATATTAAATACAAACTTCTACAAGATAGTAGAAACAAAGGGGGCTTTGGCCTCCCAGACTGGGAACTTTACTATCAGGCGGCAGCCCCTGACATGGCTCAAGGACTGGATTCAACTAAAAAATAAAAGAATTCTTATGCTACAAGGCCATGATCTCCAACTAGGCTGGCATGGCTTCCTCTGGGAGGGAAAGAATAAACTTCACTCCTACTTCCAGAGACGCACAGTAAGGGATGCCCTGTTTAGTCTTCGACTTACAACATTTCATTTAGTGACCGTTCAAAGTTACAAACCCCATGGTCATGTGATCAAGATGCGTGGCAATGGACTCATATGTATGACAGTTGCAATGTTCCAGGTCATGTGATCACCCTTCGCAATCTTCTGAGAAGCAAAGTCAATAGGAAAGCCAGATTCACTTAACGGCCGTGTTATTAATTTAACAAATGCAACGATTCACTTAACAACTGCAACAAGAAAGGTCGTAAAATGGGGCAAAGCTCACTTAACAAATGCTTCTCTTAGAAACAGAAATGTTGGTCTGCGTTGGGGTCGTACGTTGAGGACTACCTGTACCCCAAATCTGTGGATACGTTATTAGACATGCAAAAGCTCTCTAAATCACAGGTTCTCGACCTCTGGGTCAGACTTTCTTGGGGAAAATGGCTCCACTTCCTGAATCTGGAGTGATCACACGAAATGAGTTCTCTTTGCACAGAGGGACTATAGGGACTACTCAGGGCTGAAAAACTGAATTATGACTGTTCCTGGCAATTATGGCCAGTCCCAGCTCTTATGGCCGGTCCTTGCATATATGGCCATTGCTGCATTGTTAATAACCGTGTCGCTCATTTCACAACTGCAGTGCTTCCCTTCACCACGGTGACAAGATAGGTCCTAAAACATAAAATGTGAGGAACGGTCGTAAGTGTGAGGACCAGTCATGTTTCACTCTTTTCCGCTCTCTGACTAAAGGGACTACTCAGAAAGCTGAAAAAAAGTGTATAATGACTTATGACCGGACCTCGCACTTACGACCTGACCATGTATTTATGCCTGTGGCAGCATCCTTACGCTGACATGAATAAAATTTGTCTGTTTGGCAATTGGCATGCATTTATCACTGTTGCACTGTACTGGGGTCGTGTGATTTTCATTTGTGACCGGCAAAAAACTTTAGATATAATATAGAATTAGAGCAATGACAAAACATACGGGAAAGAAACTATAAATTAACAATTTGCAACTTCTTCTAAGGAAGACCTATATAAAACATTTTATTGATAGCCCTTACCACTTGCTAAGTTACCTAAAATGTTTAAAAATATCTCTAGCTGACGTTGGAAATGTAACCACAAAACAGGCACATACTACCATATGTGGTGGACCTGTGTTTAAGCAAAAAAAAAATGCGCAAAAATACATAAGTGGTTGGAAAAGATGATAAGAAACAGGTAGATTTTAAAACTGAACTTTTTCGGTTAGGTATAACATCAGAAAAATTTGATAAACAAAATATATATTTAATATTGCATGTATTAACAGAAGCGAGGATTATATTTGCGCAGTATTGGAAAAAGGAAGAAATACCACAAGGCAGAGATAATTAGGAAGGTGGGGATTGTCCAGAAATAGACAGACTTACATGGAAGATTAAACAGATAGACGATACAGAATATTACCCGACATGGAACTCATTCTACCAGGGGTTGGAAAAAAAGGGGTGGAGAATAAGAATTTAATTTGTACTGCTAAGGAAATAAAATAACCCAGACAACACGATGTTTATTAACCACTAACAAAATGTAAACCATAGAAATTCAATCAAACATTTTGAAAAAACAGTTTGGCATGCAGAAAAAGGTATCTGCACCTAAGCAGATGGAATAGAGGGAGCTGACTTTAGACCCAGCAGTGTTGATACACACGCGCGCACAAACACACACAGAGTCCCACGGACACACACCGACTCACAAACAGACACACACATAGAGAGAGCTCGCAACACAACTCATTTTGACCGGACGTTGACTTAAAGCTGCCTTGCTGAGCCTTGCTTAGTCCTTAATGGAGCTTCTACACAAAAAGGCAGGAGGCTTTGGCTTCTGTACCAAAAGATGGGGAAGAGGAAGCTGGAGAGATTTGTTGGCAGGTTGCTCGAGATATTGGGCTGCCCAAAGTGTAGGCAGGAAAGGTGGAGCAGGTGACCTTGGCTAGATCCCAAAGGAGGCCTTCGCCTCTGTGGGAATCCTATTGGCAGCGTGACTTCATCCATCCAGGGTCAAAGGTCACCAACTGCCAGTGGTGTCACTGGGGAGAGCCAAGATGTTGGCCAAGACGTAAGTAGGTCTTCCCAAGGGCTGCTGTAAAGAGCTGCTCCATGGTGTTTCTTGTTTGGGAGGCGGAAGGTTGGGCTGCCCTGGGATGGGGAAACGGAGAGGGGTCAGGTAGGAAAGGGACGCCCTCCGGACTGGGCTCCTTGGCAGAGAATGACACGGAAGGAGCTTCTCTCTTTGCCCAAATGCCCCTCTGTCCCAGGCGCAGAGCAGGGAGAGTCTGGAAAAGAGATTTGAGTCCATTCTATTCCTTCTCTTAGGTTCCGGAGATTTCGGGAGCGATGCAGAGAACTCTTCCGGTGCTGCTTGGGGGCAACCGAAAGGAAGGCCAGGGCACAAAGTCCTTCCAAGGCCACTTTGGAGGACTCTGGCAATCTTCCTGGCCGGAGGAAGAGCAAAGTCACCATCCAGATTCAACTCCTCAAAGTGGAGCAGCATGGTGAGTACACACTTTGGGTTGGAAGGGGATGGAGAGGGAAAGGGAAGGAGCTCCTTTAGGAGTGGCATGTCGGCATCTAGAAGAGCCACCTCTGCCTCTTCCTATATTCTAGGATGCCCCGAGGGGCTGGGCAGAACCCCTCCTCACCAAGCTTCTGAATCCACATTCACTTTGCACAAGTTGTTCTGCTTGCACGGGACTCTTCTGGGAAACTTCAAATCTATATCCTGGGAAGTGGGGAGGGAGAACGCCATTGGTCTTTCCCCTAAAGCAGCCACAAAAGCCTTTGAATTGGGTCTCCTGTTGTGTCCGGGCTGATGACGTCAGGGAGTTTCCCCTGACAGCCGGCATCTGCACTAGCAACAGCCAGGTCGCGTCTGATTGGCTAAAACACGACCTGGCTGAGAGCGGGGAAACTCTGGCTTGGGGATTGGCTGGGTCGTCTGACAGCTTCGTATAAATAGCTGTCAGACGATCCTTGCATTGATTCTCTCCTGTATTTGACTGTGACTAGTTTGTTTAATAAAGTTGGTTGGATTTTCCTCACGACTCCGCTCGCCTTCGTTCGTATTTAACATCTCCGAGAGAAGGAGCCTGCAAAGGGCTGATTTTAGGGCCTTTTCTTCATCTGGAGGAGACCTGAAGCTTCGCTCTGATTCCAACGTCTGTGTCTCCTTTCCCAGATTTCCCCACCAAGGACAGCCAAGGGAAAGAGAAGGTCCTCTTCCAGAGACAGGACCTTCCCCAAGCAGCACAATCAGAGCTGGCCTGCGTAGCAAGAGACCAGGAGATGAGCCAATACCTATGGCAGCAGGTCTCTGAGAGGAGGAGGGAGACACCACGAAGAGTAGGTACCCCTTGGAAGTCGAGCTTCCTTTGGCTGGGCTTTGCCTTGGGGTTTCAATCCCCGTCGTGTTTGGCCCAATCTCAGGGTGGAACTTGGGTGAGCTTGAATTTTCTGAGTCTCTCCACTTTTGTTTCCTGGCAGACTGTGTTGCAGGACCACAGCTTTGCCACCAGATTAGCTGCCCTGTTAGAGATGGACAATCTCAGGTCAGTCTTTGGTTTCTTTTGGAGCGAGTGGGGAAAGTCTGTTTGGGGTGGTCAATGAACAAGAAGGGGAAGGCCATTCAGTTGAACAAGGTGATGGGAAAAAGGAAAGGGAGGTGGTTTACTGACATGGGCCCTGATGTCTCTTCTTTCTTTTAATCCCACAGCAAGATCACACCGACGAGGGACGAACTGATCGAATCCATGCTCATAGACATTTGTCTATTTTACTGGGCGGCTACCCCGGAGGGAGAGGGCGATGTTTCTGAGGTACCACGTCAACAGCATTTCTGGGGTTTCCTTTCTGGGGTTGCATGGGAAATGTTATCCCAAAGTAATAAGACCAACTCTTACGTTTCCTTCCAGGTGGAGAAGAAGTTGCTGGAGGAGGCCTTTGGCCTCACGCTCAGGAGCCTCCTTCGGCAGTCTCCCACCACAGAGCAGGTCGTTTTCCTTCTGAAGGTAGGGGCCCAGAAATCCTTTGGCAGACAGATTCTTGATTCTCAGAAAGGAGGGAACATGTCTTTCCTTTCTCAATTCCACAGCACCTGGACCCTCGGAGGAACCTGTTCCTGCCGGCGCTGAACCAGCTCCTTTCTGCGCGAACCATCATCCCAGGATCGACGTAAGTAGCAAAACTAAATGAACAAGAATTGCAGCCTTTGAGTCCCGCACAGGTCTTGGGACCCCACCCTCCAAGAACCTCCCACCTGGGGCCAGAGAAGGCGTAGGGGGTGGATGTCTTTTTCCTCTCCTTCCACTTGAGGAAATTCTGGGAAGGAGGTCTTGCTATTAAGATTGGAGTGAGGGGCAAAGGGAGGGAGAATGACACTCCAAGAACCGTGGCCACAGTCTGAGGAATTTCTTTCTCTACCTTACAGCTCACCAAAGTCCAGCACGCTTTCCCAGATGTTCCAGAGGAAATATGGCAGGCTGGAACGACCTAGGAAACCATCGATGAAGGTAATTTTATTGAGAACACTCGGGGGGGGGGAGGGTTACTTATGACCTGTCCTCTTAGTTACGACAGTCGCACCAACCCTACACCATCACATTTCGGGGATTTGGCAAAAGGCTCAAATTTACAATCCTTTGCAGCATCCAACGGTTACAGGATTGCAGTTTGAGATATTCTCATGGTTTTAAGGCAACATTTTAAAAAATGTGAGAAAAAAGCCACTGGATAATCTGCATTTGGATTTACCACCAGGTGATTCACTTAACTGTCACAAAAACTATTGTAAAATCGAATTTGCTGATGCGGCCACTTGATTTGAAACTCTGATGACTTATCATGCAGATTTTGCACTCCCTTGTTGCCATAAATTGAGGACAACTCCCATAGAGGGAAAACCTGGATAGGTTTTCCTCCTGCGTAGCAAACAGATCTTTCCTTCAGTTTTTCTCACCTTTGATTTCCATGCAGGTGACCTGGAAATAGAGGAGCTGTGACCTCCACCCTCCGCCGTTGATCCGCCTATATTCAGGGATGGACGAAGATCAGTTCTACTCTACCTCAGGAAAGGGCCCTTGGTTTATTCCTTCTCTTAGTTCTTTAAGTTCTATGTAATCCTTTAATTTGATCTGCTATAACTTCTGTCCGTGTAACAACTGTCGGTATCTGTGTTTGTAGATCACCGGAAGGGCAGAACTCCCTCCTGCTGAAGTTCCCCTTGGAGTTGGGAAGACGGCCCCGGGGCTGAATAGTTTGTGGAGCAGACGCCGACCATCCTCGTTTTGATGGGGTTGCAGCAGGTTGGTACTGTGGAGGGTTGGACTAAGACAGCGGTTCTCAAATAGTGGGGCGCGCCCCCCTGGGGGGGCGCGAGGCTCCGTAAAGGGGGGCGCGAAGGCTCCCTTTCCATCTGGGTGCAACGGCGGCGGCGTGGGCGAGGCATAATATATCCCGGCTTGAAGTGGCAGCGCTGGGGACTGCTCAGAGACTCATCAGAGCCGTGGGCTGGAGCTGTGCAAGAAGTCTGCTTGGGCTGGGGGGGGGAGGGAAGCCTGGGACAGCCATGCTTCCCTCCCTCCCACCCCCGCCCGAGCAGGCTTCTTGCACAGCTCCAGCCCGCGGCTCTGATGAGTCTCTGAGCAGTCCCCAGCGCTGCCACTTCAAGCCGGGATATATTCTGCCATGCCCTCAGCGGCGTCTTTATGCAGGTAGCTCGCCTCCCCGCCAGCAGCTCCACCGCCAACATTCCGTCTGGAAGCGGAAGCGCAACAGCCGCTGTTGGGGAAGGGACAAAGGGGCGGCGGTCGCCCGATCTTGCCACCGCCACCCCTTCGCCCCTGGTAACGGCGACTGTTGTGCTGCTGCTTCCAGCTGGGATGCTGGAGGAGCTGCTGGCAGGGAGGGAGGGAAGAAAGGGAGGAGGGAGTAAGGATAGACAAGCAAGAGGGAAAGAGGAAAGAAGGCAAGCAGGCAGGAAGGAGGCAGAAGGAAGGAGGGAAGAATGGAACTGGAAGGGAGGCAGGGAAGGAGGGAGGGAGAAAGGAAGGATAGGAGGATAGGGAAAGAGGAAAGAAGGCAGGCAGGCAGGGGGAAAGAGGAAGGAGGGAACTGGAAGGGAGGCAGGAAGGAAGGGAAGGAGGAAGGGAGGGTGGAAGGAAGGATAGACAAGCAAGAGGGAAAGAGGAAAGAAGGCAAGCAGGCAGGAAGGAGGCAGAAGGAAGGAGGGAAGAATGGAACTGGAAGGGAGGCAGGGAAGGAGGGAGGGAGAAAGGAAGGATAGGAGGATAGGGAAAGAGGAAAGAAGGCAGGCAGGCAGGGGGAAAGAGGAAGGAGGGAACTGGAAGGGAGGCAGGAAGGAAGGGAAGGAGGAAGGGAGGGTGGAAGGAAGGATAGACAAGTAAGAGGGAAAGAGGAAAGAAAGCATGTGACTACGGTGGGAGTCGAGGAAAGACCGGTGTGCTATGTTATGCAGAGGTGTACTTATAACAATTTTATAGACAAATTATACTATTTACAGTCGCGCGGGGGGGGGGGGGCGCGAAATGTTTTCTTCTTCCTAGGGGGGGCATGACAGAAAATAATTGAGAAGCACTGGACTAAGAGATGGTTGAGTTTCTACAAATGTGGGTTTGTCTACTATCAAACATATGGATGATTCTCTTTCCTGCCCTGTGATTTGTCTCTTCTTAGACTTCCTTGCAGCAGTTTGGACAGGACTCCATGCGGTGGCTGGAACTGACCTGCTTGCTTGGACCATCACCCGGCTGGATCAACATCTCCACAGGACAGAAGAACAACCAAACCAGATGGATGGACTGGAGTTTTTAATGGCAGAGTGTTTTTTCTTCTATCTATGGGACACTTCTATGTCTCCAGCTATAGGCCACCATTTAAGGCAAAGGCAAGGTAAAGAAGACAGAAGTTTAGTCAAAGGTGCTACCTTCAGACTTTCAAGATTCCCTAAATGTAGCCTTACAATAAGGTCGAATTAGCACATTTAGTCATATTTCTTCTCTGGTTTCCCTTGGAGGCCTGACACAATGTCTGCAGGGGGTTGAGCAGTGTGTGTGTGTGTGTGTGTGTGTGTGTGTGTGGCCTCCCAGGTAAACAGACAGGAAACGTGACCAGAGGTCCTAATTCTCCTTTATTTTAAGGCTGTATTAACTGAACCTTGAAAGTCTGAAGGTAGCTCTTTTGATGGAATTCCTATCTTCTTTACCTTATGTTTCCATAAATGGGTGGCATATAAATGTCCCATAGAAAGAATGTATGTTTATGTACCTAGATGTATATGTTTATGTATTTATTTTGCTGGTTAGGTTCTGTTTTTAATTGTATAATTGATTTTATGGCTGTTTGCCACCCGTTGTCGCTTTTTGGACAAGGGCCCCTGTACAAATTAGATAAATAAATAAGTATACTTTGAATATGGTCCCTTCACTTGTTTTCCTAACGAACCGGTGCTCTTTTCTTCATTTTATTATTTTTTAAAATCTGTATTTGTTTGGTTATCTGATTTCCAAAAATAAATTAATGTACAATATAAGTCTGTGTTTTGTAGAAAATTCTTTATTCGATCCATTTAGGGCAGCTTCAAAATTTTGAGAATAACTGAACTGAGGTTTTAAATGGTGAGGAAGAATAAGCCCGTGGATTCGTTGAGAATCCGGGATGGTGATCAATGATACTTTTTTTAAAAGTAAGGTCTTAATAAACCTAGGGAATATTTTACAAGAATTTGTATAAGAACGGATTGACTTGGTGTGGATGGACTCGGAAATGGAAATGGACTCGGAAATGGAGAAGGATGTAGAGGAAGTAGAAATAACACCGAACATGGGGATGGACCATAACCCATTAACAATCAAATGGAAAGGAAAGGCAAAAAGGAAAAAGAGATGGACCATTAATCAGAGGGTTGTGAATGAAAAGAACTATGTTCAATATGTGGAAAAAGAATTAGCGTTTTTTCCTAAAGGAAAACTGGAAGGAACAGACAACCATTCAAAATCTGTGGGATACAACCAAAGCCTCTGTGCGTGGCATTAAGATAGCATATACAATAAAAAGAAACGAAGATAAAAAGCAACAATATACAGAGCTCCAGGAGTAATTGGGGAAATTAGAATATAAAATCTAGAAAGAACCTAAAAACCAGGAAGTTAAAGAAGAAAAACAAATAATTAAACATAAATTAAATTTAATTACACAAGAAGAAGTGGCCCAGAAAATTAGATCAAGTAGACCAAATTATTTCGAAAATGCCAACGAACCAGGGAGATGGCTAGCCTATAAACTAAAAAAAGAAAAAGGAAAGAAATTAATAGAGAACTAGAAGATGAAGAAAGGGCGATACACTACCAAAAGGAATGGGAAAAAAAGCATAGCTGTAAGATACTTTCAAACACTGTATAGCCGAGAGAAAATAGAAGAGGAGGATATTAAAAGATACCTACAGAAGAGGAATCTTCCAACCTTACCGGAAATAACAAAGGAAACGCTAAATGAGAGAATAACAAGGTTAGAATTAAAAGGGGCAATCCCCCCACCCCCCAAAAAATAACAAAACCCCAGGCCCGGGTTGAATTCCAGCAGAACTTTATAAAGAATTGCAAAAACCATTAGAGAACATATGGTTAGAAACGTATAATGAAGTACTAGAACAAGCTAAGGCACCAAAATCCTGGATGGAACCACTAATAACATTAATTCCCAAAGACAACACTGAAAAACAAAAGATCCAAAATTATAGGCCAATCTCGCTGCTAAATGCTGATTATAAGTATAGGTATAATCTTTATTCTCTTTGTACTTAAATACAACAAAATTGGCTTTAACCTCACTTGTGCAAAATTAGAGCAGAAACAAAAAAAGAAAGCAAAAGGAAAAAAAACTTAGTGTTTGTATGGAGTGATTGTGGTTGGATTTAAAAGTCTGTCAGCCCAAGGATAGAAACTATTTTTAAACCTATCCGTGCGACTGGCTATACTTTGATGTCTTCTCCCCGATGGTAGAAGTGCAAAGAGACACTGACCAGGGTGAGAATCATCTCTGAGTATCTTCCTTACTCTGCTAAAGCAGCGAGATCTGGCGATGTTATCCAGAGGGCAACCGATGGTTTCTTGTGCCGAATTGATCACTCTCTGTAGTGCCTTCCTGCTGTTAAACCAGCATACCATACTATAATGCAGTATTAGGGGACACTTTCTACAGTGGACCGATAGAAAGAGGTCATCAGCCATTGTTCCACCTAAGTTTTCCGCAGGATTCTAAGGAAATGAAGTCTCTGTTGGGCCTTTCCAATCACCAGAGACGTGTTGTTTTTCCAGGTGAGATCTTGACTAATAAGCACTCCCAAGAATTTAAAAGAGGAAAGCCTCTCCACACAGTCCCCCTCGTTATAAAATGGGACAAATTCCTCTCTGTGCTTCTGGAAATCTAGCACCATCTCTTTTGTCTTACTAGTATTTAGTTGTAAGTTGTTTCTTGAGTACCATGCGGATACCTTCTGCACTTCTTCCCTGTATGCTGATTCATCCCCTCCAGTTGTGAGACCCAGCACCATTGTGTCGTCTGCAAGCTTTATTATGATGTTGGATGGATCAGAGGATATGCAGTCATACGTATACAGCGAGTACAGGTAGGGGCTGAGCACACAGCCATGAGGGGAGCCTGTGCTGAGCTTCAGCGTGGAAGTTGTAAAGAACCCAACCCTTACTGTTTGTGGATGATCCGTCAGGAAGTCTTTGATCCATTCACAAGTGAGGGGAGGAAAATTCAGTTCAGTCAACTTTTCAATGAGAATGCCTGGTAAGATGGTGTTAAAGGCCGAGCTATAGTCTATAAAAAGCATTCTGACATAATTCCCAGATTTCTCAAGGTGGCAATATGTAGAGCCATGGTGATGGCATCCCCTGTCGACCTGTTGCTTCTATAAGCAAACTGGCGTTGATCAAAATTTGGTGGAAGTCAGGACCTGAGATGCTATAGGACCAGTCTCTCAAAGCACTTCATCACTATAGACGTCAGTGCAATGGGTCTTTAGTCATTCAAGCTAATTATGGCTGCTTTTTTCAGAACTGGGATAATTGTGGCTGCTTTCAAGCATGATGGGGCTCTAGCCTGTTGCAGGGGGATGTTAAGAATCCTTGTCAGGACCCCTGTTAATTGGTCAGCACAGGTTTTTACCACTTTCCCCAACACCCCATTTGGACCTGCAGCTTTGTTGGGATTTACAGCCTTCAGCTCAGCTCTCACTTGATGTTCATCCAGGGTGAGTGGCTGGAGGTCAGAGGGCCTTTGGGCTAGAGCCACAGAGACTGGTCTTTTGACCTCAATTAGCTCCTCTACTAGCAAGGCATTAGCATTGGCTATTTTTTTTCATATTGCCATTATACTTGTTTCGGTGTTGTAGCCCCTGCCACACCTGTCTTGAGTTATTATCTTCCAGATAATTCTCTACCTTTTGTTTGTATTTCTGTTTAGCTGCCTAAATGCCTCTTCTCAAGTTTGGCCTGGCTTCATTGTATTTGCCTTCGTTTCCTGCCTTGAAGGTGGAGTTTCTGGCTCTCAGAAGTGATTGTAGGATTACTGTAAACTCTGATGGGCTTATATTATAAAATATTTGTGACAATAATGGCGGAAAGAATTAAAAATATGCTAAACGGAATCATACACCTAGACTAAAATGGATTTCTACCAAACAGACAAATAAAAAACAACATACAAAAGAGAGAAGGAGCCAACGTCGCGACGAGACAACATGCAGTCTTGCTGTCCGAGACCGCCGTTGATACTTTTACAGGTGCACGGTCCATATGGACCTAAACCGTCCCGTAGAGATGGTGAACAGGGAGACAAAGCCTTTCTGGTCTCCGGGACATCGCAAAGTCCCTGATTGACCCAAGGGAAGCTCTCCAAGCTGGCAGTAAACAGACAGCCCCAGGCTGACAGAGTCGGAGATGGCTCCGGAAAGAAGGCAGTAAAAGTGAGTCCATCTGGTGAGATTTTTTCTTTGAGAATGATTGCCCAAAGAATTTTTTTTGAAGATAAATTAGTCCTTTAAGCAAAGAATAAAGCGGTGAAATTTATCTTTATTGGACTGCCTTAGAATTTTTTTTCCTTTTTCTTTGCAACAATGTTTTGTGGATTGAAGAGATTGTAATGCTTCCCGTTTCTCCTCTTAAGTGAATGAATTGATTTATTTTTCTCCTATTCTTTGCTACTTTATTTTTTGGCTGAACTAAAACCTTTTTTTTATTCTAATAATCATCCCTTCTACCGCTTATTAAACTTCATTAAAGACATTTAAAGACCTTTGTTTTCCACAGGCTTGAAACAAATAGGAAAAAGTTGAGTCTGCCATTCGGAAGCCAGAACTTAGTTTCCCCCTTTTTTTGAAACAATGTATCTTTTGTTCTATTTCCCCTGATTTTACTGACACTGTAACTGGAGGGTTTGCAGCTTACTTGTGGAGACTGATAAGGAGCCAATGGCACGGACTGTTCTTTTGCAGGTGCCTTTGTGAAATATTTTGGCAAGGGAAGGAAAAGAAAAGAAAAAGATAGAACCCTTCCTTTTTGAAAAAAATAAAAGAACTTGTGCTTAAGTAAATTTAAAATAAATGTACTTTTATACATAAAAGGGACATTGAAGGCTAGAGTGGCAGTGGATTTTAGATTTTTTTGTCTTCTTTCTCCTCTGTCTTCCATTTTTCTTCTTGGAAATATGTGTCAATATGCAGATGAGGAAACCTTAAGTTTTCAAGATTTTTTGGATGGAATTCAAAATATATTGGAAGGATTTGGGAGATTTGAGAAGAAGTTGGCTAGACTATTGTCTTGTACAGCAAAAGATGAAGGGGTTGGAGCCCCAAAATTTAAAGAAGAGAATGAAGATATAGAAGACAAAGATAAGATAACAGATGAACTTACTAATGGAGCATTCATGAGTGAAAGTGGAAAGAAGGGAATATGGAAAAGTGAATTTGATAATCTGGAGCTCTATCCCTCCTGTCAAGATATGGAATTGATGATGGAATTAAGAAGAGAAACAGTTTCAGAAATACGTCTTATAATCAAATTTCAATACCAGCTCAAGGGCAACGAAACTACCTGGGAGATCTTCTAAGCAAAAAAGTGCAGAAAGAAGTTTTTAAAAACCTTATAAAGAAGTTAATAAGAGAATTGACACAACAACTGGCAAAAGAGATAAGATTGTTTTGTTACTGGAAAGATACAGGCTGATAATGAATGTTGATAATAAAAAACTTAGTTAATTCTTGGTGATTAATAAGTAGGACTTTTAGAATGTTTCTTTAAATGTTTATTCGTTAACAAATAATTCATTATGATAATAATAATGAAATAATAATTTTAACTAGTAAAAGCAATTTGGATATAAACTGCAAACCGGAACCTGAGAAAAAGATTTATCAATTTTGCTAATAATTTTTTGTTTAGATTTTGTTATAAAGATGTAATCCTTCTTGGGTCTGATGAGAGGAGATGTGATATAAATAGTAAATAATTTTTAGATAACTACAATAATAACAAGGAAATGTTAATGGATAATGTTTAACGATTTCTACATGTGTTGGCATTGGTAAAAGCAATTAGATATAAGCCTTAAATAGTGAGTTGGGGGGGGGGAAAGAATATGTTATAAAAGGGTAATTATCGGAGGTTTATTGAAATAGCTAATGAATGCCAGTAGGTGGTTGTGTCTTTAAATACAAATGATTCCAGATAAAAGCACGTTTAAATAATTTCAGTTAAATGAGAATGGTGGTACATTGATAGTAAAATACATAAAGATTTTTTATTTAAAATGTACAATTCAATATGAAGGAAGTATAAATAAGTATTGTGGTAGTAGCGCATGAAATTTATTTGTAACCAATCGACACGCTTTCTACAAGATGTTATGAAAAATGATTCTTTTGGGGGTTTTTTTTTGTTTAATTAAAACAATTTTAAAACATTAAAAAAACATACAAACGATAATGGACATATTAGAAGACTACGAGATACACTCAGGAAAACAAGCAGCATTGATATTTATTTGAGCCCCAATTGAAAAACTGTTTAGGAGACTTGTTTCGGGCTGGAATTTCATGCTTAAAAATGGTATTTCTTGCTGTTTTTAAAATCAAGCTTTTGCCCCCCGAGGAGGAAAACTTTGGACCCTTCGGTCAGAAATATGGGTGCTTTGCCAAAATTTAAAAACCCTTGGGGGGACTAAATTGGTGCTGGAATTTTATGCTTAAAAATGGTATTTGTTGCAGTTTTTAAAAATCAAGGTTTCTGCCACCAGAGGAGGAAAACGCCTGAGCCTGCGGTGAGGAAAATGGGTGATTTGCAGGCCAATTTTTTTAACCCCAAATTGAAAAACCCTTGAGGAGACTTGATTGGGGGAGGAATTTCATTCTTAAAAATTGTATTTCTTGCTGTTTTCAAAAATCACGCTTTTTGCACCCAGAGGATGAAATCTCCTGAGCCCTCAATCAGAAATATGTGTGCTTTGCAGACCAAATTTATTTTGAGGCCAAATTGAAAAACCCTTCAGGAAACTTGATTTGGGGTGGAATTTCATGCTTTAAAATGGTATTACTTCTTGTTTTTAAAATCAAGCTTTTTGCCCCAGAAGAGGAATACTCCGGACCCCGTGGTTATGACAATGGATGCTTTGGCGGCCAAATTTATTTTGAGGTCAAATGAAAAAACTCTTGAGGAGTCTTAATTCAGGGTGGAATTTCATGCTTAAAAATGGTATTTCTTGCTGTTTTTAAAAATCAAGCTTTTTGGACCCAGAGGATGAAATCTCCTGAGTGTGCAATCAGAAATATAGGTGCGTTGCTGACCAAATTTTTTTTGTGCCCAAATTGAAAAACCTCTTAGGACCCTTGATTCGGGGTTGAATTTCATGCTTAAAAACGGTATTTCTTGCTGTTTTTAAAAATCAAGGTTTTTGTACCCAGAGCAGGAAAGCTCCGGACCTCACGGTTATGATAAAGGGTGCTCTGGAGGCCAAATTCTTTGGAGCCCAAATTGAAAAACCGTTTGGGGACTTGATTCGGGGTGGAGTTTCATGCTTAAAAATGGTACTTCTTGTTGTGTTTAAAAATCAAGCTTTTTCCCCCAGTGGAGGAAAACTCCGGGCCCCGCGGACAAATATTTCAGTGCTGTGGAGACCAAATTTTTTTTTAGACCAAATTTATTTATTTATTTATTTATTTATTTATTTTATTAAATTTGGTAGCCGCTCCCTCTCCACAAAGGGACTCGGGGCGGCGTACAATAAATAAAAACACATATTATAAAATTACACATTGTACGGAGGAGGTATAAAACACAATACAATATTATAATAACATAGAAATATTAAAAAGTTAAATTAAAACCCCAATGGAAATTACAAGTTTAAAAATTGCCAGGAGGAATAAAATGGAGCTATGGTTGAGCCAGGCCTGCTAGTTGAAAAAGGTGGGTCTTGAGTTTTGAACGGAAGGAGCAAAGGTCGGTGGTAATCCTAATATCCGGGGGGAGGTCATTCCAGAGGGCTGGGCCCATCACAGAGAAGGCCCTACTCCTGGGCGCCGCCCTCTGGCACTGCTTAGTGGACGGCACCCGGAAAAGTCCCTCTCTGTGAGAGCGAATTGGTCATAGGGATGTATGGGGCAGGATGCGATCCCGCATGTAGCTAGGTCCTGTGCCATGGAGCGCTTTGAAGATGGTAATCAATACCTTGAAACGCACCCGATAGACCACAGGAACCAGTGCAGCTCGGAGAGGTGTTATATGGGAGTATCTCGTACTTCCCATAATCACCCGTGCGGCCGCGTTCTGGACCAACTGCAGTCTTCGAGTGCATCTCAAGGGGAGCCCCATGTAGAGAGCATTACAGTAGTCTAGGCGGGACGTCACCAGCGCGTGAGTGACTGTGCGAAGGGCATCCCGGTCCAATAGGGGGCGCAATTGGCGCACCAGGCAAACCTGGTGGAACGCCCCCCTCGCCACGGCTGCCACATGGTCATCCATGGACAGCCGGGCATCCAGGAGGACGCCCAAATTGCACGCCCGTTCCATGGGGGCCAGTTGCTCGCTCCCAATGGCCAGTGTTGGAATTAGCTGGTTGAACCGGGGGGCCGGAAGCCACAGCCACTCCGTCTTGGAGGGGTTGAGTTTGAGTCGGTTGTCACCGGTTGTCGGTTGTGAAAAACCCTTGAGGAAACTTGATTCGGGGTGGAATTTTTTTTTCTTGCTGTTTTTTAAATGAAGCTTTTTGCACCCAGAGGATGAAATGGGTGACTTGCAGGCCAAATTTTTTTAACCCCAAATTGAAAAGCCCTAGAGGAGACTTTATTGGGGGAGGAATTTCATGCTTTAAAATGGTATTTCTTGCTGTTTTTAAAAATCAAGTTTTTTGCGCGGAAAGGAGGAAAACTCCGGACCCCACGGTTATGTCAATGGGTGCTTTGGTGGCCAAATTAATTTTGAGGCCAAATGGAAAAACCCTTGGGGAGACTTGATTTCTTGCTGTTTTAAAAAATCAAGCTTTTTGCCCCCACAGGAGGAAAACTCCGGACCCCACAGTTATGACAATGGATGCTTTTGAGGCCAATTTTTTTTGAGGCCAAATTGAAAAACCCTTGAGGAAACTTGATTCGGGGTGGAATTTCATGCTTAAAAATGGTATTTCTTACTATTTTAAAAAATCAAGCTTTTTGCCCCCAGAGGATGAAAACTTGTGAGCCTGCGGTCAGAAAAATGGGTGCTTTGCAGGCCAAATTTTTTTTTTAGCCTAAGTTTAAAAACCCTTGAGGGGACTTTATTGGTGCTGGAATTTCATGCTTTAGAATGGTATTTCTTGCTATTTTTAAAAATCAAGCTTTTTGCACGCAAAGGAGGAAAACTCCGGACCCCACGGTTATGTCAATGGGTGCTTTGGTGGCCAAATTAATTTTGAGGCCAAATGGAAAAACCCTTGGGGAGACTTGATTTCTTGCTGTTTTAAAAAATCAAGCTTTTCGGACCCACAGGAGGAAAACTCCGGACCCCACAGTTATGACAATGGATGCTTTTGAGGCCAATTTTTTTTGAGCCCAAATTGAAAAACCCTTCAGGAAACTTGATTTGGGGTGGAATTTCATGCTTAAGAATTGTATTTCTTACTATTTTTAAAAATCAAGCTTTTTGCCCGCAAAGGAGGAAAACTTCGGAACCCGCAGTTACGACAATGGGTCCTTTGGCGGCCAAATTTTTTTTGAGCCCAAATTGAAAAACCCCTTAGGAGACTTGATTTGGAGTGGAATTTCATGCTTAAAAATGGTATTTCTTACTATTTTTAAAAATCAAGCTTTTTGCCCCCAGAGGACGAAAACTCGTGAGCCTGCGGTCAGAAAAATGGGTGCTTTGCAGGCCGAAATTTTTTTTAGCCTAAGTTTAAAAACCCTTGAGGGGACTTGATTGGTGCTGGAATTTCATGCTTAAGAAGGGTATTTCTTGCTATTTTAAAAAATCAAGCTTTTTCCCCGCAAAGCAGGAAAACTATGGACCCAGTGGTGGGTTCCTGCCGGTTCACACCGGTTCATGCAATCCGATTCGTAACTGAATCCGGAAGTAACCGGACCCGGAAGTAACTTCTGGGAACCGGCACTGGCCCTGTCGCTCGATCGCCCTTGCCGTCCCAACACAGCTCGCTCGCTTGCTCCCCCACCCGTCCGCACTAAACTAGCTAGCCCAGCCCGCCGCTCACTGATTGGCTGGAGTCCAGCCAATCAGTGAGCAGGCTGGAGGCGACCCGTTTAAAAGCGGGCCCTCCATTTCAAAACTCCCTTCCCTTTGCCTTCCAGGAGCTTCCTGTTTCCCTCAGGTAAGCTGGCGGGCTGGCGTGGGCCGCGTGGGCGGCAGGCGGCAACCCTCCGTGAGGAAAGGCCTCCGGGCCTTCCCTCGCTGATGCGGCGGGCTGGCGTGGGCCGCGCGGGCGGCGAGCCTCCGCGAGGAAAGGCCTCTGGGCCTTTCCTCGCTTAAGTGCCGTGGTGGCGTAGGCCGCGCGGGCAGCGGGCGGCAAGCCTCCGCGAGGAAAGGCCTCTGGGCCTTCCCTCGCTGAAGCGCTGGGCTGGCGTGGGCGGCAAGCCTCCGCGAGGCTAGGCCGAAAGCCCCCCACCCCCCCTCTCCAGCCTCACCTAGCTGGCTAAGTCTGCCAGGCGACCTAACAGTCTTACCTGTCCTGCTGCCTCTCTACCTGTCTGCTGCCTGTTGCATCCATCCATCGCATCGGAGAGCTGCTGATTCTGCCTGCTAGTAAGTAACCTGGTTTTTTTTCTTTTATTTTTTTAATGTATTTTAAAATAATATTTTATTTATTGTGCATAGAATTTTTTAAAATAATTTTACTTAAAAGTATTGAGTATAGAATATTTTAAAATGGTTTACTTCAATTTATTGTGTGTGGATTCTTTTTTTAAATTGTCTTAGACTATTTTTAAAAAGATTCTATCCAAAATAAATTAAAATAAACCATTTTAAAATATTCTATACTCAATACTTTAAAATGTATTGTCCATAGAATTGTTTTAAATTGTTTTATTGTAATTTATTGTGTATGGAATATTTTTAATGTTTTCATTTTAAATTTTTGTGTGTGAAAATTGTTGAAATGGTTACAGTATAAATTATTGCTGGTGGAATAATGGTTACAGTATACTATGGCTGGTACAATACCTTAAAATAGTTATAGTATAAATTATTGCTGGTGGAATACTTAACAATGGTTTTTAAGGATTTTTTTTATTTATAGAATATCTTTTTTAAATTATTGTTTGGGAATTTTTATTTTTTAATTGTTTATAAAAGATATTTACTACAAGAAATGTTATTCCTTTTTGCAAATGTTTTCTTTGTGATGCAATATGTTGCTTAAAAGTGTTCAGACCAGGTTTATTAAGGTGACCAACCGTCCTCCTTTAGGGAGGACAGTCCTTCTTTTGTAAGTTCTGTCCTCCCTCGAAAAGTGTCCTCCTACATGTCCTCCTTTTCGATATTTGAAGACTAATCTGTTGCGCGTTATGTGACGTATTTGCATTTGACATGACAATTCGTCAAGACTCGGCATAGTGCGGTATAAGATGTGATTATGAGACGCATGCGCTCCGCACGGGAGACCTTGAGAGAGAGCGCCGCGTGCAAGTGGCTTTTTTTACTTTTTACCGAAACACAACACGGCACATACGCATGCAGTAGACTCACGGCATGTCGGCAATTGAATGACTCACAGTAATTATTTCTTTCTCAGTGAATATTCAATTATACAGAGGTAAGTACAATTCATGTTTTATTAAACAGTTTTTAATGGTGTTTTTTTTACTTCATCGCAAGTATATTGAACAGATATTGAATCTTGTGTTGAATTTTTATCTAAATAAATGCTAGACATTAAAATAAACGACAATTGTCTCTTTGAAGAAATTAGAAAACTGAATGTATATTTAAATTCTGAAAAATTAATACAATGGGAAAATCAATACGTTGAAATTGATAAAAAGATGGGTGGATATTTTCAGCCATTTCAAAAATGAACATATTCCATGTGAACATTTATTTATACTTGTTCAATTTACGTTGTGCTGCCCTGGAACTAATGCAGCAGTTGAAAGAGTTTTTTTCAATTGCCAATGATTTTTCGACAAGTGAGAAATCGAGATTGAATGTTGATACTCTAGCTGCAGCACTTGCCGTAAAATTCAATATGAAGGATATTTCTTGTTCAGATATTTCCAATATATTGTTAGAAGATGATACATTGACAAAAAATATTAATTCAATGGAAAAGTACTCATTTAAATAATAATTAACAGGCATGTAAGCATAATTACAATATAAAATGTTACAAATGTTTTTTATTATGCATATATCATATTTTAGTGTATTATTGTTGCAATGAATAAAATATTTCTTTTATTTACAATTTTTTTTCCAATTTATTTGTCCTCCTTTTCATTGTAAAAAAATTTGGTCACCTTAGCATTTTGGACAATAGAACGTGTTTTGTCCTCCTTTTCATTGTAAAAAAGTTGGTCACCTTAGGTTTATGTATCTCAAAGTGGCTGCTTTTCTATGGGCAGGCCAGGTTGATGCAAGGCAGCTTTGCAAGATTTTGTGGGGTTCACCCTCGTTTATGTAATTCTGAGGTGGTTGATGGTTCTGTGAGCTTCCTGGCACTGTCCTTTATAATTTCGCACAATGCCTTGATGGTTTTTATTCCAGTGTCTTTGTCTTTCCTGTCCTTAGGGTTAGGGGAAAAAAACTGGTTTCATTTGCAGTCTTTGGGGGGGGATTCTTATTTTTTGGTGTTTTCCTGGCACTGTCATAGTTTGTGTGGGTGTGGGTGTGTAATGTCCCGCAGTTATTTACGCATTAATAATGATCTAGTAATATTTCCTTATACATTTTAGGGACCTTTCCTTACATAATTGGTGTTTTCTTTCATACTTTTGGATTTCTAATTTCTGTTTCCGTTAGTTAGCAATTGCTAAAACAAATCCCACGTGAAAAAGTATTCAAAGCCTTCTTGATTTTAATTGTCAATTTATTTATTCCTGCACATTGTAATATTTATTCATTTTCATATCTCTGTTTTTCCACTGTTGTGCAAACACAATTCCAGCAGCTGCTATCATGTGTAAAATTAAATATATATTGTACTCCTTTTCAAATAGCCAACAAAATATTTCTGGTTTTAATTCCATATCTTGCTTTACCATTGCTTCTAACCACTAACTCTTGAATAGCTACTTGGGCCGACCTAAGTACTGAACCTAATTCATTATATTTCTGTTTTTTTGAACTGAGAACTAAATTTCAGAAAAAGAAATGTGTATTGCTCTGTGAATCTACCTATGAAATTCATTCTTGAACTGACTTCTTGGATGAAAGACTATATCTTTCCTGTTTGTTGGGGGACACCCTTCCTGAAAAGACTGTACATTGTTGGGTGAAAACAGAGGTCTCTTCTGTTACCTGTAGTGTAGTCCACAGCTTACAACCACAATTGAGTCCAATATTGTTTTAGTTCTTCTGCAGTTAGTATTATTTAACAGGATGAAGAGGTAACAGAGTATGACCGCTAGGACAGTCATCTTTCCTATGTAAGTAGCTCTTTTATTGCTTTGTGTGCTTGTTTCATCCTTAATATAGTAGTGCAAGCAATTAAAGTCTTGCTTTCTGTGTCTGTCCTTTGTGCAGGTTTTTTGAGCAAAGTAAATCGATAAGGTGGTGTGCAGAAGACCGGCAAGCCAGGGATCCTTCCTCTGTAAGTAGCTGTCTTTATTGCTGGGTGTGGTGTGGTCTGTGCTGTGTTCATCCTTGAGATAGTGAAGTGCAAGCAATTAAAGTCTTGCTTTCTGTGTCTCTCCTTTGTACAGGTTGTTGGAGCATGAGGTGGTGGTGCAGAAGACGCAAAAAAGGAGAGTAATTTTCCTTTTCTATTATTTTGTGTGCTGTTTCATCCCAATGCAGTGCATGCAATGAAAGAGTTCATTTCTGTGTCTCTTCTTTGTGCAGCCCATTCATTGGAGTCCGTGATACTGAAGACTGGCAAGAACAGTCATCTTCCTTCTGTAAGTTGCTCTTTTATTGTTTTTGTACTTATTTTAATCTTATTGTAGTTCATCCATTGGGGCAAAGAATTCAGTGACATCATCTTGGCCCCTCCCATCCAGTCGCATGGCTGACAAACCACTCCCACAAAGGAGGCCAACCCAAAAGAGTAGGTTCCAAAAAAATTTGAAACCCACCACTGTATGGACCCCACGGTTATGTCAATGGGTGCTTTGGCGGCCAAATTAATTTTGAGGCCAAATGGAAAAACCCTTGGGGAAACTTGATTTCTTGCTGATTTTAAAAATCAAGTTTTTCGGACCCAGAGGAGGAAAACTCCAGGCCCCACAGTTATGACAATGGATGTTTTTGAGGCCAAATTTCTTTGAGCCCAAATTGAAAAACCCTTTAGGAGATTTGATTTGGGGTGGAATTTCATGCTTAAGAATGGTATTTCATATTATTTTTAAAAATCAAGCTTTTTGCACCAGAGGACGAAAACTCCTGAGCCCCCGGTCAGAAAAATGGGCGCTTTGCAGGCCAAATTTTTTTTAGCCTACATTGAAAAAGCCTTGAGGGGACTTAATTGGTGCTGGAATTTCATACTTAAGAATGGTATTTCTTGCTGTTTTTAAAAATCAAACTTTTTGGACCCAGAGGAGGAAAACTCCAGACCCCGCAGTTATGACAATGGGTGCTTTGGCGGCCAAATTTATTTTGAGGCCAAATTGAAAAACCCTTGAGGAAAATTAATTTGGGGTGGACTTTCATGCTTCAAAATGGTATTTCTTTTCTGTTTTTAAAATCAAGCTTTTTGCCCACAAAGGAGGAAAACTCCGGACCCCACGGTTATGTCAATGGGTGCTTTGGTGGCCAAATTAATTTTGAGGCCAAATGGAAAAACCCTTGGGGAGACTTGATTTCTTGCTGTTTTTAAAAATCAAGCTTTTTGGACCCAGAGGAGGAAAACTCCGGACCCCGCGGTCAGAAATATGGACGCTTTGGTGGCCAAATATTTTTCCAGCAAAAATTGAATAACCCTTGAGGGGACTTGATTGGTGCTGGAATTTCATGCTTACAAATGGTATTTCTCGCTGTTTTTAAAAATCAAACCTTTTGCCCCCAGTGGAGGAAAACTCTGGGTCCCACGGTCAGAAATAATGGGTGCTCTGCAGACCAATTTTTTTAGGCCAAATTGAAAAACCCTTCAGGAAACTTGATTCGCGGTGGAATTTCATTCTTAAAAATGGTGATTCTTGGTGTTTTTAAAAATCAAGCTTTTTGGACCCAGAGGAGGAAAACTCCGGATGCCACGGTTATGACAATGGGTGCTTTGGAGGCCAATTTTTTTAGGCCAAATTGAAAAACCCTTTAGGAAACTTGATTCGGGGTGGAATTTCATGCTTAAAAATGGTATTTCTTACTATTTTTAAAATCAAGCTTTTTTGACCCAGTGCTGGGAAAACTCCGGACCCCGCGGTCAGAAATATGGATGCTCTGCAGACCAATTTTTTTACACCAAATTGAAAAACCCTTCAGGAAACTTGATTCGCGGTGGAATTTCATTCTTAAAATGGTGTTTCTTGGTGTTTTTAAAAATCAAGGTTTTTGGACCCAGAGAAGGAAAACTCGGGATGCCATGCGTGCTTTGGAAGCCAAATTTATTTTGAGGCCAAATGGAAAAACCTTTGAGGGGACTTGATTGGTGCTGGAATTTCATGCTTAAGTATGGTATTTCTTCCTGTTTTTAAAAATCAAATTGAAAAACCCTTCAGGAAACTTGATTCGGGGTGGAATTTCATGCTTTAATATGGTATTTCTTACTATTTTAAAAAATCAAGCTTTTTGCACCAAAGGACGAAAACTCCTGAGCCTACGGTCAGAAAAATGGATGCTTTGCGGGCCAAATTTTTTTTGAGCCTAAATTGAAAGACCCTTGAGGGGACTTGATTGGTGCTGGAATTTCATGCTTAAGAGTGGTATTTTTTGCTATTTTTAAAAATCAAGCTTTTTGGACTCAGAGGAGGAAAACTCCGGACCCCACGGTTATGACAGTGGTTGCTTTGGAGACCCAATTTTTTTTTAAGGCCAAATTGAATAACCCTTGAGGGGACTTGATTGGTGCTGGAATTTCATGCTTACAAATGTTATTTCTTGCTGTTTTTAAAAATCAAGCCTTTTGCCCCCAGTGGAGGAAAACTCTGGGTCCCACGGTCAGAAATATGGATGCTTTGGCGGCCAAATTTTTTTTGAGCAAAAATTGAATAACCCTTTAGGAGACTTGATTTGGGGTGGAATTTCAAGCTTTAAAATGGTACTTCTTGCTGTTTTTAAAAATCAAGCTTTTTGCACCCAGAAGAGGAAAACTCCAGTCTCCGCAGTCAGAAATAAGGGTGCTGTCAGGGCAGCCTCCATCAGTAACCAAGAAAGAAACCACTCAAGCCCATTTTTCAGAATTAAGAGTACTTTTACTGTTTATGAGTAGATAGCAGCTAGCAAAGCAAGATCTGAGGCAAAAGCGCGTGCAATCATAGATATCAATATGTGACCCAGCCCCCTCCCCCTAGTGATCCCAACCCCCAGTCCAATCCCCACACCCCACAGGTGTCATGTGGGCTGCACTTTCAAAACCCATCATCAGGTTGGTATGCCGGACGGTTGGCCTTGGCGGCAATTCCATATCTGCAGCATGTGCAGTAGATGGTGAGAAAACGACTCCCTTCTTCATTCACTCCTGTGCTGAAAACTTCCCCTCCCAAATACCATGTCATCCCCCCCCTCCCCATTTCAATGGCAGCCGAAAGCACGCAGCAAAGCAGAGGCTGACATCTGGTCCTCCGTCAGTAAAGGACATCATCCCTGCAAAAGGTAGAAACAAAATAGGAACAAGACAGATTAGACATAAGTATGGCAATATGAGTTAGGGCTTATCGGGATAGGCAGAGTAGAATTTCCGCAAAAGCCTAGGAGTTCTAACATGGGACTTATCAACCCATTCAGCTTGGGAGGGGGAAAAATGTTTCCAGGAGACCAGATACTGAATCTAATTCCTACATCTCCTGGAATCCAAAATTTCTTTGATCTCAAAATGTTGCTCTCCTTCGATGAGAAGAGGGGCAGGAGACGGCGGTACGGGTGTTCGAAAAGAAGAGGTGTGCACTGGTTTCAACAGGTTAACATGAAATATGGGGTAAATACGGTTGAGATACTTTGGCAATTCCAACCATACAGAAACAGGATTAATGATCTTCACAATAGGAAACGGACCAACATACTTAGGTCCTAATTTCTTCGACTTTTGGGTAGTTTGGAGAAATTTGGTAGACAGAAAAACTTGATCTCCAATCTTGTATTCCCTTTCTTTCACCCTCTTCTTGTCATCCTGTTTCTTGTGACCTCGATGAGCAGCCTCCAACGTTTTTTGGGCTGTGGGCCAAACCTTTTGGAGTTGGTCACTCCACTCCGAAAGGGACAAAACTTGTGGTTTTTCATGGGGCAACTCCAGGATTGGCACAAAATCCTGTCCAAATACAAGTCTAAACAGGGTGAAACCGGTGCTGCTGTGCACAGAGTTGTTGTACGCTACTGCACATGTGGTAACAGTTCAGTCCAATTATCTTGCTGATAATTGATAAAACACCGGAGGTATTGTTCCAAAACAGAATTAGTCCTTTCACAAGCACCATTAGTCTGAGGATGGTGGGCGGAGCTTAACCCCTGGGCAGAGCCAATCAACTTCAAAAACTCCTTCCAGAAGAGGGAGGTGAACTGTACCCCTCTATCTGATAATATGCGCTCTGGCATCCCATGCAAACGGTACACATGTGTAATAAACAATTTAGCTAAGGACTTAGCTGAAGTGATCTTGGAACAAGGCACAAAATGAACCTGTTTAGAGAACAAATCCTTGACTACCCAGATCACGGTATTTCCTTGACTCTCAGGTAATTCGACAATGAAATCCATTGATATTTCCTTCCATGGCGAGTCAGGATGGGCTACAGCTTGAAGCAGGCCTTGGGGCTTCCCAGGAGGTCACTTAGCAGCCGCACATACAGGACAACTGGCCACGTATGACTCAATGTCCTTTTTCAAAGAGGGCCACCAAAATTGTCTTTTGATGAGATGTAGAGTTTTCACAAACCCAAAATGGCCAGCCATGCGGGAATCATGAGCTCATTGTAATACCAAAGGCTTCATGCTTGCAGGAACATATAATTTAGCGCCTATCCAGGCTAGTCCATCTTTCATGGTGCATTCATCTGAATGTTCCTTAAACCAGTAGTCGGACTCAAGGCTTTCCTTAATTTTGCAGATGAGGTGTGTTGTGACCTCCAACTTAGGGGCACTTTGGCTTCTGGTAAGCATTGGAGCAGGAAGACTTTTCGCTGGGATGACGGGAACCACCATGCTCAACTTGGAGCTGTTGTATTGTGGGAGTCTGGATAATGCTTCCACCATAAAAAAATTTCCCCCAGGGATGTATTTCAGGGTGAAATTGAACCTGTTGAAATGTTGCGCCAAGCACATCTGTTTAGGAGAAAGTTTTTGAGGGCTCTTTAATGCTTCCAAATTTTTGTGATCAGTCCACACCTCAAATGGGTGTTTAGCTCCCTCAAGGAAATGACGCCATGTCACCAAAGCCCACCTGACTGCAAAAGTTTCCTTTTCCCATATAGCCCATCGCCTCTCTGTCTCCGTCAGTTTCCGGGAGGTGTAAGCGCAAGGTTGCAGGTTCCCGTCAGCGTTTGCTTGAAGTAACACAGCCCCCACCACCACATCACTAGCGTCAGCTTGAACGACAGAACACCCTGTCTGGGTGTTTTAAAATGGGTTCAGCTGCAAAGAGTCGCTTTAGTTTTTCGAATGCGGCCTGACATTCCATAGTCCATTTTAGTGGCTTCCCCGGTTTGGGTTTGGCCTCTCCTTTTGACTTAAGGAGATTTGTAATGGGTAACGCAATGCTGGCAAAAGAAGGAATAAATTGACGATAAAAATTCGCAAATCCCAAGAAACTCTGCAATTGTTTGCGGGTCCGGGGTGTGTGTGCCCAATCGGTAATGGCTTGGACTTTAGCTGGGTCCATCTCGATGCCATTGTGGGAGATGCGATAACCAAGGTAATCAATTTTTTCCTGATGAAATTCACACTTAGACAATTTGGCGTAAAGCTCCACAGCACAGAGTTTTTAAAGAACTGAACGCACCAATGTCACGTGTTCTTCACGTGTTTCTGTGTAAATAAGGATGTCATTGAGATAGACCAGTGGTGGGCAACCCACGGCTCGGGAGCCACATGCGGCTCTTTACACCCTTTAATGCGGCTCTTCTGTGTGCTGGGTGCCCGCTCCCCTCCCTCCTCTCAGGCTTCGGAGGGAAGCTTCTGCAAAAGCCTGGGCGAGTGACAACCAATTTTGGTCCTATGACTGCAGAATGCTGCAAAATACCATAAATGCAGGCCAGTTGTTGAGTGTTTCAAATGTGATCGGAACACTCAACAAGGTGACCACAGTGTGTGTGTGTGTGTGTGTGTGTGTGAGTGAGACAGACAGACAGAGAGAGGAACAGAGAGAGGGAGTGAGGGAGGGAATCAGAGAGAGACTGACAGACAGACACACACACACACACAGACAGAGACAGAGGGGGGGAGGGAGGGAGAGAAAGATAGACAGACAGAGAGAGAGACACACAGAGTGAGTGATTAAGTGAATGAGTGAGAGACAGACACACCCACATACACAGAGTGACAGAGAGAGAGGAAGGGAGGGGAGAGAGACAGAGGGAGAGACAGAGACAGACACACACACACACAGAGTGAGTGAGAGACAGACAGACACACACACACACAGAGTGACAGAGATGGGGGAGGGAGGGAGAGACAAAGAGCCAGAGAGAGAGAGAGAAAGAAAAAGAAAAAAGGAAAGAAAGTGGGAGAGAGAGATGAAATTAAAAACAACAACATACAAACCTGACTTACTCAAACTATCCAAGGAAATGCAAGGCCAATGTTCACATTAGTGGTTGTGACTTTGTCAGTCAATGTCAGGATGTAATTTTCTCTACATTGTAAGGCAAATTTTACGGAATTTAACGTTATCGATAAATAATATCGTTCTAAAGTTTTTGTTTTATTAGTTGTGTTATTTGTATCCTCCCGACCTATGTGGATACTTGCATGCAGAATATTCTCAATAAAAACTTATTGAAACTAAAAACAGTGTACCATCCTATGTATTTTCGGTTTTAAAAATGTGGCTCTCAAAGTAAATTTCAATCGTGGTTTTGGCGAGATTTGGCTCAGTTGAAAAAAAAGGTTGCCCACCACTGAGATAGACTATCACGCCTTTGTATAGGTGGTCATGCAAAACTTCATTTATTAGTTGCATGAAAACCTCTGGTGCCCCCTGTAGGCCAAAAGGGAGTACACGGAATTGAAAACAACCAAGTGCGCAGTTGAAAGCAGTTTTCCATTCATCTCCCTTCTTAATCCTGATTCTGTAATAAGCCTCCCTTAAGTCCAATTTTGTGAAAATCCTCCCTTTACCCAAATGGGCCAACATGTCCTTCATCAGAGGGAGGGGGTAAACATTGTGTACAGACACTGCATTCAAATTTTTGTAATTCACACAGTGTCAGGCCTGTAATTATATTCTTTTTAGGATCTTTGGCCTGCCACACTTTCTTATAATTTTCTATGCTGTTTCAATAGTGTAGTAGTTGGGAGGGGGGAATAGAAAGGAGTAGGATTGTAGAATGGATTGTTGACATTCTTTTGTAGAAGCCAAGGTCATCTTTTGTCTCAGCACCTCGACACCTGGCCGGAAGAAGATGGGTGTACATGCCAGTGTGGAAGATGATGATTGGAACATGTGATGGATTTGTGGGTGGGGGAGAGATCATGAACTTTAAACTGGGTGAACTTACAGGATGTAATTCAGAGTTGAAATTTCCATAGCTGTACTAACATGCCTGTGGAATAAATTGCACCATTAAGGATGTTTTGCCTTGGACAATGATTTATTTCTGCATGGTATTTAGAACCCTAACACACAGAGGAGAAGAGAGCCATCTTTTTTTTTTCTCTAAACAGCCCTGGAGCAGCCACTCGGGGCCTGGCTGGTTCAATAAACCCCCTTCGTAAATTTTTATCAATAAATTTCTGTAATTCATCCATTTCACGGGGGGTCATTGAGTAGATTTGGGGTTTTGGGAGTTTTCCCCCTGGGAGAATATCAATACTGCAATCTGTTGCGCGGTGAGAGGGTAACTTATCAGAGGATTTCTCACTGAAAACATCCTTTAGGTCCCAATATTCTTTTGGGATTTTTTCCTCCCCATCAATTTTTTCTTGTCCTGTGGCTGCTAGGTTAGGTTTAGTGTTAATGGGCTTTGGAGCCCCCCCTTCACCCTCGGGAGGTGTTGCGGAACGGATGCGCAGCCACCCTTGTCGCCAATTGATGTGTGGGTTCCACTTCCGTAACCAGGGTAAACCTAGTATGAGGGGCCGATCCATTCCTGGTGCGACAATAAAACTTATAGTTTCTTGGTGAGTTCCCATCCACATGTCTATTGGCTCAGTTACAAAATGGGCAGAGCTTCCCCCAGCTATTGAGCCGTCCAGCTGGCAAAAAGCAATGGGGACTTTTAAAGATTTCAATTTCAGCCCCAGTTTCTCCACCACTTCAGGACTAACGATGCAACGTGTGCATCCTGAATCTAAGAGGGCCAGCATTTTTTCTTGCGCTCCAGTAGAGGGTACTTTTAGTTCTACTGGGATAGTCATGGGGCCCGATCGGGAACTTACCAGACGTTCGTCGTCAGATTCGGTTTCACTTTCTTCCGATGAGGAGGATGGTTCCCCCTCCCTTGGGGTGGGATGGAACCGTGTAGATGGCTCCACCCCTTTCATGGCGGTTTCCTTTCTTCTCCCCAGGTTGTTTGTCTGGTTTTCTCTCTCCCCCAGTAGTAGGTTTTGGTCCCATCTTGGTGCGGCAGTTTGCTGCGATGTGCCCCTCCTTCCCAAAACGGAAGCAAGTGATGACCCGGGGCTTGCTAGTAGACCAACTTTTTCCCCCTTTTGGAACTCTTTGGGGGGCCTTGGGGGGGAAGTAGCTTTCTCTTTTCCACTGTCATCATGGTACTTGTCTCGGGCCAAATCAATTTCTACATCTGCTGCCAATTCATACCAGTCTTGCAATGTGCGCCTCCCCCTCCCTGTTTACACAGTTCTGGTATATATCTTTGTTCAGACCGTCCATGAAGCCTCCAACAGGGCTTGTTCGGACCAACCCCTCATATAAACAGACAGTTCACGAAATTCTTGCGTATATTCAGCAACTAGCCTGTTTCCCTGGGTGAGGGTTTTAAATTTAGTTCTGGCTTTTCGCTCTGTGAGAGGATCATCAAAGTGTTTCCTCAGGGCAGCCATAAACCGATTGTAATCTCTCAGTAGGGGGGAATTTGCATTATGCAGAGCAACCATCCAGGCAGCCGCCCTATCTTTTAATGCCAGGGTAACAATTCTTACCTTGGCTTCTTCTGTAGGCCATTCTTCGCCATACTGATGCATGTAATTCCATATGTGAAACAGGAAAAATCCTAGATCCTTTGCCTCCCCACCGAATTTTGTTCCAAGTGGGGAAACTTTGGCCATCCGCCGTCTGCGAGGACCCCCTCCCCCTCTTGGGATGGCTCTGGCGGCTGCTGCTACTGGGGTTGGGGCTTGTTCATCTTGCTCATCACCCCCATCTGCGGCTCCAGTCTTTTTCGGGCAGAACAGACCCTCTGCAGTTCTCCTCTCTGTTTCTGGGGGAAGGTCTTCTCTCCCAGGATCACTCTCATGCAAACGTCGTCTCTCCCATGCCTCTTTGAAGAGTCTCATGGCCTGAGACATCATAAGGTTCTCCTCCTCGACCCCCTGTCACTCAGCAGCTGGTCACCTCTGTCTCCTTGTGGTGACCCCAAACAGAGTTTCCTCGGGATCATACTTCTGCCCCACTCCAAATGTCCATCTGGGGTGGACGGATTGTTCTTCCAGGTGTAGTGAATTTGAATTGAATTTATTAGATTTGTTAGCCGCTCCCTCTCCACGAAGGGACTCGGGGCGGCGTACAATAAATAAAAACACATATTATACAATTAAAATATTTCACGGAGGAGGTATCAAAATTGCATAGTACAATACATAGGAATAGTCATAATAGAATTAAAAATTAAAATACCCCAATATAAAATTACAAATTTAAAAGATTGCCAGGAGGATAAAGATGGAACTATAATTGAGCCAGGCCGGCTAATTGAAAAAGGTGGGTCTTGAGTTTTGAACGGAAGGAGCGGAGGTCGGTAGTAATCCTAATGTCGGGGGGGGGAGGTCATTCCAGAGGGCTGGGCCCATCACAGAGAAGGCCCTGCTCCTGGGCGCCGCCCTCTGGCACTGCTTAGTGGACGGCACCCGGAGAAGTCCCTCTCTGTGAGAGCGAATTGGTCGTAGGGATGTATGGGACAGGATGCGATCCCGCAAGTAGCTAGGTCCTGTGCCATGGAGCGCTTTGAAGATGGTAATCAACACCTTGAAACGCACCCGATAGACCACAGGGAGCCAGTGCAGCTCGCGCAGGAGAGGTGTTATATGGGAGTATCTGGTACTCCCCATAATCACCTGCGCGGCCGCATTCTGGACCAACTGTAGTCTTCGGGTGCATCTCAAGGGGAGCCCCATGTAGAGAGCATTGCAGCAGTCTAGGCGGGACGTCACCAGCGCGTGAGTGACTGTGCGAAGGGCATCCCGGTCCAATAGGGGGCGCATTTGGCGCACCAGGCGAACCTGGTGGAACGCCCCCCTTGCCACGGCTGCCACATGGTCATCCATGGACAGCCGGGCATCCAGGAGGATGCCCAAATTGCGCGCCCGCTCCATGGGGGCCAGTTGCTCGCCCCCAATGGCCAGAGATGGAATCATCTGGTTGAACCGGGGGGGGGCGGTAGCCACAGCCACTCCGTCTTGGAGGGGTTGAGCTTGAGTCTGTTGTCACCCATCCAGACCCGTACGGCTTCCAAACACCGGGACATCATTTCGACGGCCTCGTTGGGGTGGTTCGGGGTGGAGATGTACAGCTGCGTATCATCAGTGTACAGATGATATCCCACCCCAAAACCACGAATGATCTCACCCAGCGGCTTCATATATGTGTTGAACAGGAGAGGTGAGAGGACCGACCCCTGTGGCACCCCACAAGTGAGAGGCCTCAGGGTCGACCTCTGCTCTCCTGCCAACACACGTTGCGTCCGGTCGGAGAGGTAGGAGCAGAACCACCGTAAAACGGTGCCCCTTACTCCCAGCCCCTCCAGCCGGTGCAGTAGGATACCATGGTCGATGGTATCAAAAGCCGCTGAGAGATCTAATAGGACCAGGATAGAGGAATAACCCCTATCCCTGGCCCTCCAGAGATCATCTACCAACGCGACCAAGGCCATCTCTGTGCTGTGCCCGGGTCGGAAGCCGGACTGGTGCGGGTCTAGATAATCATTTTCCTCCAGGTGACGTGGGAACTGTTGGGCCACCACACTCTCTACAACCTTCACTAAAAAGGGAAGGTTGGAGACAGGACGATAATTGGCTAGCTCCGTTGGGTCCAGGGAAGGCTTCTTGAGTAAGGGTCTCACAACCGCCTCTTTCAAGGCGGCTGGTAAGGACCCCTCACCCAATGAAGCATTCACTAGTCCCAAGAGCCAGTCTCGTGTAACCTCCCAGGATGCCAGTACAAGCCAGGAAGGACGCGGGTCCAATAAACATGTGGTAGCTCGTAGTCGCCCACGCAACCTGTCCAAATCTTCGATGGCAACAGAGTCAAACTCTTCCCAGAATGGTCTCTCAAGACTCGCTCGGGCGTCCCTCCTAGCCCACTGAGGGGGACCCATTCCCTCCGGATTTGAGCGATTTTATCCTGCAGATATTTCCCAAATTCCTCTGCCCTGCCCTGTAGAGGGGCTTCCCGCGGCCTCTGCGATAGAAGGGAGCGGGTCACCCGAAACAGGGCGGCAGGGCGGTTATCTGCGGACGTAATAAGGGCGGCACAATGTCAACATTTGGCCGCTCTTATTGCCACAAGGTATGTCCTTAAATAGGCTCGTACCTGTGTTCGGTCAAGTTCAGAACGGGAGGATCTCCATCGGCTCTCTAGGCGTCTCTTGTGGCATTTCATCACCCTTAGCTCCTCGGTAAACCAAGGGGCCAGGGTGGTTCGTTGCCGCAGGAGAGGCCGCAAAGGCGCCACCCGGTCTAAGGCCCCGGCGGCCGCATTATTCCAGGCGGCTACTAGATCCTCTATCCGGGGGCGGGTCAGGTCTACAGGAGGTGGCCCAAGCTCCATCTGGAACCTATCTGGTTCCATCAGGCGCCTGGGGCGGAACCATCTAGGATATTCCGGTTCCGTCTCCCCGCGGCGGGGGGTAGCACCAGGGAAGTCAAGTCGGAGAAGTGAGTGGTCTGACCATGACAGTGCATGCTTCCCTTCCTTCCCCCCAGCTTGAAAGCAGGGCTTGGGAAAAAAACTGGAGTGAAGATTTTGACTCCTTCCAAATAGCGATAAATGAAGTGACCCATTACCCTGCAACTGAGTTGAAGACAGATTCCCTATCAAAATGGAAAATTCAACCCAGCCAGCAAGAAGGGATTTGGCCAGCATCTTTCACTTGCCAGCCATCGGAAATTGGGCTGCAGCTTGTGAATGAAGCACCACCAAATTGGGCTTTCTTCCCAGAGTATGGATGGAAAAGATGCCAGCAGGCAACTCCTTGGCCATCAGCATGGGAAAATCCCCCAAGCCAGCAGAGGGGGCCTTGGCACACAGCCCCCCCCCCCAGCCAGCCATCATTGGCTGAACTGCAACCTGTGAATCAGGCAACTCCGGGATGGGTCTTAACCCCAGGTCATGGATCGAAGGGATGTCAGTGGACACCTCCCCTCCCTCAGCAGATGACACCATGGCAGATTGTTAGTGTGTGAATTCTGCCCTGAATTATCGAAGTGTGGACCGTGGAATTTCCTTGTAGCATACTTTTGAAATAAGCGAAATAAACCCGAGGCATGATCTAATAAAAAACATTTTAATATAAAAGAAAGTAAAAATACAAACTTGCTAACTAAATTAATCACATCTTGGCAGAGCTCTGTGCCTACCTCCCTTGGCAGGCAAACAAAAAATCAGAAGAGAAAGTTAAGAAAGAATGTGTGACCTGCACAGTAAATCATTGCAGATAAGAAACAGTTCAGTCTATTGTCTATGTCTTAGAGTTTATGCACAGCTGGCAAATCAAATAAAACGCAGTGACACCCCTTCTTTTGCCAGTTGAGTGAATGACATCAAATAAGGCACATCTTCTTCCGCAGATACTCGTGTTGAGCTGCTGGAAGCAGTTTGTTGAGCATATCAGCAATTTGATGATGTGTAGATACATATTGCAATTTAATAAAACCTTGTTTAACTAATTGCTTTGTGTTTTGATAACAAATGCCAATGTGTCTGGACCTAGAACCTGTGAACTGTGACTTAGAAATATAAACCACTGATTCATTATCTTCCATCACGGTGATTGGTCGAATCGGACATGTCCAGATATCTGCGATCAAAGCATCAAATCATGTTAGAGAATTACATGCATCTGAAACACAAGCATATTCAGCTTCAGTAGATGAACAAGAAACAAAATTCTGTTTTCTCACTTGCCAGTAAACAGGACAAACATTTAGGAACATCATGTAACCTGAAGTACTTTTGCGTGATTTCTTATCACTTGCCCAATCAGAATCTGATAACAACATAATTCTGCATAATCAGTATGTGTTGGTTCTAGCAATAACTTCATGTGTTTAGTGTGTTTCAGGTATTTCAATAACTTCTTAACGCATGTCCAATGAAATTGCTTTATTTTATTTATTTATTTATTTATTTATTTATTTAATTTGACTTCTTAGTCGCCCCCTCTCCCCCCAGGGACTCGGGGCGACGTACAATAGCAACAATCACAACAATATAATATATAATATGGAGGAGGTAGAAAATAAATAAATAAATTACAGTACTTTGAAACAATTAAAATCCCAATGACAGTTAAAATTTAAAAATTAAAATTAACAATTAAAAATGCCCAAGAGGTGGAGAAGCTCTAAATTTAAGCCAGGCCGGCTAGTCGGAACAGGTGGGTCTTCAATTTCATACGGAAGGAGCGGAGATCAGTTGTTGTCCTAATGTCTGGGGGGAGGTCATTCCAAAGGGTAGGGCCCATCACAGAGAAGGCCCTACTCCTGGGCGCCGCCCTCTGACACTCTCTGGAGGACGGCACCCAGAGAAGTCCCTCTCTGTGCGAGCGAATAGGTCGCAGGGATGTGTGGGGCAGGACGCGATCCCGCAAGTAACTAGGCCCTGTGCCATGGAGTGCTTTAAAGATGGTGACTAACACCTTGAAGCGCACCTACGTGTCGAGATAAGAGATTAACACTAAGTGCAATGCCGGGTCTGGTCCAACTACTAATGTACAACAGTGACCCAATGACTGAACGATATAGTGTTTGATCCTCAAACTCAGGACTTGGTTCATGTGTTAAGTTGTGAAAATCTGTTTGCATGGGTGTCTTTGTTGTGTTAGCATCCTTCATGTTACAATGATGCAAAATGTGGTCAATTTTCTCCTCTTGTGAAAGACTAAACCCCTTCTGTGTTTTGTCAATTTGAACACCTAAGTAAGTGCTAATGTGACCTAAAGATTTCAATGTGAAGTATCTCTGCAAACTTTTAGCAAAAATCTCACTCATTTTCTTATTTGGACCAATGTAAACAATATCATCAACATAAACTTCGGTCCTTCGGGAGAGGGTCCTTCGGGAGAGGGTGCGGCTAAGAAATAAATATTTATTATTATTATTATTATTATAAACAAGAATTATCTCATATGCATCGTTAGATCTTTTTGTGCACGCATTCATCAGTTTCGGACCTAATAAAGCCCATTGAATTTAGTTTGTCAGTAAGACATAAGTACCACATTAAACCTGACTGTTTCAGACCATAGAGACTTTTGTTTAGGAACCAGGTATCCCCTTCTTGCTGTCGGAATCCTGGAGGGTCTCTTACGTAGATCTCTTCATCTAGGTCAACATGTAGATAAGCCATGTCCACATCAAACTGGAAAACTTCTAAACCAAGAATAGTTGCAGTGGTTAAAGCAATTTTCACACTTTCAGTTCTGACTGTTGGTGAGCAGGTGTTTGTGTAGTCCTCAGGATAACATTGAGCAAAACCCTGAGCTACAAGTCTGGCCTTGCACAATGACTCACCATTTGGTTTCTTCTTGATTCTGTAGACCCATTGAGTGCCAATGACTTTTTTGTTTACTGGAGGTTTTGCAGGTGTAAATACATTAAGTTTCTTTAAACTGTCCATTTCATCCTGCATTGCCTCATACCATTTGTCTTGCTCTGAATCAGGAAGCTGCTTGATTTGTGTGAACATAACAGGAAGAAGTGTAACATTGCAAATCAAAGGCAAGGGTGTTTTTGTCAGTTGCCATGAATATCGTTGTGGAGGGATTCCTTTTGTGACCCTCTTGGAACGTCTCGGAACAACAGTCCATTCTTCTTCTGCTTCGTCCTCGTCCTCACATTCGTCGCTAGCATCAGTATCTGCGCCTCGCGAAGACGGAACATCAGGTTGTGAAGAAGTAGATGGAATATCTGCCTGTGAATCTTGGTCATCAGGCTGCGTGGCATCTGCAACATCATCTCTTGGAAAATAAACTCCAGGATCATTGGAATGAATCCTGGACCAGTCAATATCTTCTTCAAAATTAGCAGATTGAGAAATCACAATTACATGTTTAGGATCAATAAACTTGCTCCATTTTGAATACCCATAAATCTCAGTCTCTTTGCTGCTGGACCTCCTTTTCTTCTTTGAGATAAGGGAATGTTCACCACAGCGTATGAACCAAAAATGTGGAGGTTCTTGAGATCGGGCTTGTAGCCATACATCATGAAGAAAGGAGTTTGATTTATTACACTGCTCCAAGTACGGTTGACAATGTAATTTGCATATTTGATAGCTTCACCCCAGTATATGTTACTGAGATTGGCGCCTTCTAGGAGACAACTCATCATGGTTTGTAAGACCCCTTGTCTTCGTTCTGCGACTCCGTTATGAGCCGGTGTGTATGGAGCGGATGTCTGATGAAGAATTCCATTCTTACGCATCCTGTCCTGGAAACGCTGAGACATGAATTCGGCACCACGGTCACTCTGGATTCTGGCAATGTGAACTTGGTATTGGGTAGAAACAAGTGCTGCAAAGTCTTTAAAGATCTGAAAGGTCTCAGATTTCTCTCTCATAGGATATACAAATCCATATCTAGAATGATTATCAACAATTGTTAGAAAATACTTTTTACCACCAATTGTTGGTGGAAAAGGACCCACTATGTCAGTGTGTACCAAATCAAAAATGCGTGTTGACAGGCATGTAGCGTGTTTGGGAATGGCTGCTGCTTTGGATTTAGCTTTCCTGCAAACTGCACAATCCAAAAACACCTTACACCCCTTTAGATCCAAACCTTTTGCGAACTCTGGCATTTTTCTAAGAACACGGAAACTGGCATGCCCCAATCTTCTATGCCACTTGTGGATACACCTGGAATGCAAAGGTTTACCAGTTAATGAATTTTCAACATTAACAGTTTTATGAGGAACCTCAGGCTTGCTCTGAGCAACCTGCTTCCTTATTTTCTGTTTGTTGGCTTTAGGAGCCTTTGGAGTAGCAACAGGATCTCTCTCTGAAGCAACTCTCTCTAGGCCTGTGCTCTCCTCTTTTGGAGTTTGTATACTTGCCCGTGCTTGCAGTTTAGGCTTTCGCTTTATATAATAAACACCACCAATTAGCATGGTTTCAGCAACAATATCTCCATTTTTAACTATGTAACTTGCTTTTTCGAGGTGGTGAATCTAGAACTTTAACATTCTAGACAAGTGACTTTGGCTAAGCAAATTACTGGTTGCTGAAGGTATGTAATAACCATCAGGGATGAGCTGTTCAACATAAACAGTTCCTTTTCCCATGACCTTACAAGGATGATTGGAGAAAGAATAAAGTTCACGTAGATCAGATTCAGGCTCGTGCATCTCTGTGAAGATTTCCTTTCTGTAAGTGATGTGCAAAGCTGCGCCACTGTCCAAAGTCCACAGAAGTCGTCTGTCAAACTCTGGATCAGGTTGTGGATCGTTGGTTAAGGCCAATGTGGCGAGTGGAGCTTGCGGATCATGCCTTGGACCACAACGACCTTGTCTTCCACCTCTACCTCTGCCTCTGGAGTCTGTTCCTCTGGGCTCGTATGTGACGGGAGCTGGAACTCGTTGGGGACTACCCCGGGTGTCATGTCCCATATGGTTACAGATGTAGCATCTTGGCATCCTTGGAGCATAGGTTCTTCCTCGGAAGGGACGTCTCACTGGAGCTCTCAACGCGGGCAGCCCTCGTAAATGTGGTGTGGCTAACATAAATGATTCTTCTTCAATTAAAAGTCTGCAAACATTATTGACTGTTTGTTGAGCAATAGGCACTTGATTAATCTTTGCAATGGCATCTTTGCATTCATAATTCAATGAGTTAATGATAATGCTGATCATTTGAACATCATCAATAAAATGGCCTCTTTCTCTCAATTCTTTTCTCATTCCTTTCAGTTTGGTCAAATGTCCACTAATTTGTTCACCAGGTTTCAATTTCGAACCATGAAATTCAGACATGAGCAAACATGAAGATTCAATTGAAATGGGCCTGTAGCAATCTTCCAGATGGGCCCAAATTTGTTGGGCTGTTGTATTAGGTGGAAAAATAACCTGAAGTTCAGTTTCCATGGACATTAATAATGTTGTGCAAGCCTTAGTCTCTAAGTCTCTTATTGCAGGAGTCCATGGCTAGGCAGGAGGATTAAACACCATACAATGGGTACCTTCTCTGTGAAACAAAATTGAAATCTCACTGACCCAGGCTTTATAATTTTGTCCTGACATTTTTAGTTTTGACTCACCAGTCAATGGAGGAGCAAAAAATGCCTGCTGAGGGATGTGCATTTGAAAAGCTTGCTGTGCAGGTAAAAATGCTTGTTGTTGGACTTGGGGTCGCTGTAATCTAACAGCTGGGGCTGGTTCTTGAGCAGGAATAAAGGCATGGCTTGCTGGAGGCTGCATTAAGTATTGTTGTGTTCCATCTAAGAAGGCATGTGCACCGCCAGGGGGTGTTGAAAATTGGGCCTTTGGAGACACTTGTTGCATTGCAGCCTGAATATATGAGTAATCTGCTCTCTCTAGTAAAATATTTCTGCCAGGAGATGGTGCTGTGGTTACATCTTTTGGCTGTAATATTTCTGCCTGCGTGCCATGTGCAATTGGAGAACAAAGGAGATCACGTGGCAATTGTGACGTGTGCACATCTTTCTGTTTTGATTTACCTGACACAATATCCACCAGGGGGGGGGGTGTCTTAGGCTTTGGAGAAGAAGGCAAAATGGTGTTTTCAGAAATCTGAAAAGCATGGGAAACCCTCTTCTCTGACTTGAGCATGGAATAAGCCCTTTTGGCTTGAAACAGCTCATTTTCAAAGAATTCTGTGTGATCATGATAGCTTTTCATAGCTTGCTCAGAGGTGCAGAGAGAATCATCCATTTCTCCTTCTGTGTGAGAGTGAAATTGCTGCGGCTGCGAGAACTTTGGCCTGGTACCGAGCATTTCAAAATCTTTAGGAGATATTTGGGAGCATGCATAATTAGGAAGATACTCTACTGACCTCAGTCGTAGATTGTCATCTCCTGGAACAGTCCCATCTTGTTGAGATCTTTCTCCCACAGCAGGTTCTTCACCCGGTCTGGTTGCATCAAGAGTTGTAAATCTTCGTAAAATACTTTTCTTCTCTTCATCGGAGAGGGTGAAAATATCTGAATGCCTTGAAGAGAAATCTTTTGGTTTCTTTTTTTTCTTCGGCATGTTAGAAAATGATTTAAGCATTCCTCGATCGCTATAAATCATCCTGTCTAGATTAGCCTATTATGCTTATCTTCAAAAAATAACAAAGCAAGAAAAAACCATACATCAACCATCCTCTGCTACCATGTGTTAGGGTGTGAATTCCTCCCTGAATTATCGAAGTGTGGACTATGGAATTTCCTTGCAGCATACTTTTGAAATAAGCGAAAATAAACCCGAGGCATGATCTAATAAAAAGCATTTTAATATAAAAGAAAGTAAAAATACAAATTTGCTAACTAAATTAATCACATCTTGGCAGAGCTCTGTGCCTACCTCCCTTGGCAGGCGAACAAAAAATTAGAAGAGAAAGTTAAGAAAGAATGTGTGGCCTGCGCAGTAAATCATTGCAGATAAGAAACAGTTCAGTCTATTGTATGTCTTAGAGTTTATGCACAGCTGGCAAATCAAATAAAAATCAGTGACACAGATAACTGGCATTGACCTCCCCACTGGTTCCAGTCTCCCCTGCAATGCCCCAACAGGTTCTTACCCCACCTTCCTACAGAGAAAGATTCTCAACAATGGAAGAAGGGATTACCAAGGGGGAAGCTGCAGGATGGATAGCAAAACAATGTGAAGAGGCGGTTCCTAAGTTTAGAGATGTAACTAGGTTCCTTTCCTCGTGGGGGCCAATAAAATGCCTCTGTTGCTGTCAACATGGCCACAGAGCATCAGAGTGCTTGGCTCCAGCCCCAAGCCCCAATTGGCTCCAGCCCCAATGCCACAAACGTTCACACCAACTGCCACAGCAGGAAAGAGAAGGCCCCAGATGCCACCACAGAAGAGTCATCTGGGCCAACAACCTCTGGAAGAGGATCCCCAACCTAAGGTGACAAAGAGTCCTACCAAGAAGGAGGCCTCGGAGGAGGAAAATGCTGAAGACGAACCAATGGTGAGTGCACCCATCCACCCCTTCGCCTTCCAAGTACCTGAAACGGGGGAGGAAGGGGAAGTTGAAGCAGTTGTGGACACTGGTTGCACTCGATGCTTAATCAGCATGTTGATTGTCAAGCAACTAGGCATACGCAAAAGACCTCTATCCTGTCCCATTTGGGTTGAGCAGGTAGATGGAATGCTAATTGGAGGGGCCCCAGCCATGCTAATAACTGAACTGGTGAAATTAAAAGTGGGCCGCCACTATAAACTTCTCAGATTCATTGTGGCTCCAGAGATGCCAGAAAAAATAATCTTGGGGCTTGCATGGCTTGACAAGTGGAAGCCTATGATAAAGTGGGAAGATAGTGGTAGGAAATTGATGATTGCGTTTGGGCCGCTACCACCAGTGGAGGAAAAGGGCCAGTCAGGGATGATTGAACCCGAGACCCCAGAACCTGCAGCACCTGCAGCCGAGACCAAAACCTCAAGGGTCCAACAAGTACCAAAAAACTTGTTGGGGGATGTTTTGTCGAGAAAACCACAGTACAACAGTAATGGAAGTCAGGAAAAGCTGATGACAGCTATGGAAATGGCGTTCCCAACAGACCAGTGGCTCAACAATAACCAGGAAATCCTAACAATGGAACATGGATTAGCCTGGAAGGGGTCCAAACTGTACATCCCTGCGGGGTTGAGGCTGAAAGTTCTACAGCTAAGCCATGAGGCAGAACTAGGAGGCCATTTTGGATTCCTAAAAACACTCCACCTCGCCAGGCGTCAATTTTGGTGGCCAAATATGGAATCGGAGGTGGAAGACTATGTAAAAAGCTGTGCTACTTGTGCAACGATGAAACCATTGCTGGAGAGGTCCCCTGGACTGCTACAACGACTGGCCAGCCCTAAGCGACCATGGGAAGAGGTCGCAATGGACTTCATCATGGAACTCCCAGACAGCAGTGGGAACAGAGTAATCTGGACAGTTATTGATTTGGTTTCCAAGCAGGCGCACTTCATCGCTTGCTCAGGGTTGCCGTCTGCAAAGAAATTAGCAAAAATGTTTGTGAAACACATTTATCGCCTGCACGGATTGCCTAAGAGGATCATTTCAGACCACGGAGTCCACTTCACAGCCAAGTTCTGGAGAGAGGTCCTGAGATCCACTGGGTCCACGCAAGAACTGAGCTCAGAGGTTCATCCCAGCATGCACTGCACACTGGAGAGGGCCAATGCAATGGTGGAACAATACATCCGGTGTTATGTGGACTATCAGCAAGACAACTGGTCGGATTTCCTACCCTTCACCGAAGTGGCGTACAATGATGCAGTCCACAACAGCACTGAATTAACTCCTTTCCAGATTACCAGTGGCATGGAATTTGTTGCCATGCCTGAGCTGCCTAGAGAACCTCCCTCCTCCATGTCTCTGAATGAATGGATGGACACATTAAAGGATGGGAGAAATCGAAGAAGGCTCTAGCAGATGCGGCAGAAGCCTACAAGAAGCAAGCTGATAAACATTGCTCGCTCCAAACCCTCTTTCGTGTGGGTGACAAAGTTTTTGTGTCTACCAAATACATAAGATTAAGAATGCCTAGTAAGGAATTTGGTCCAAAATTTCTACGTCCATTCCCAATAGTGAAGATAGTTAACACAGTTACAGTTCAACTCAGTCTACCCAGAAGTCTAGATAAATTTGAACCAGAATTTCATTGTAGCTTGTTGAAGCCAGTAATTGGGTCCAGCATAAGAGCATCCACCCAAGCTTTCTCTTCTCCTGTAGTGATAGAAGGGGAAACACAATCTGAGGTGGAAAAAATCATAGACACCAGGCTGAATAGGGGTCGCTTACAGTATTTAGTGCATTGGAAGGGTTACCCTTTGTCTGAAGCTACTTGGGTGAAAAGCTGGGATCTAAAATGGAGAAGTTAGTAGAACAATTCCATGAGAAGTTCCCGATAAGCCAAAGGGTCCCCCTGAGTGGGGGGAAAGGTGGTTAATTGTGTTATGTTAACTTTGATGTTGTTCTCTTTTCAGGAAACGTTTTTCTTCTGAGGAGAGGCCGCCTGTCAGGCCTGCAGTTATATTCCTTTTTAGGATCTTTGGCCTGCCACACTCTCTATTATTCATTAGTGTAGTAGTTGGTAGGGGGGAATAGAAAGGAGTAGAATTGTGGAATGTGTTGTTGTCATTCTTTTCTAGAAGCCCAAGGTCATTTTTTGTCTCCACACCTCTGCACCTGACCGGAACCAACTGGGTGGAGATGCTAGCGTGGCCGAAGAAGATTGGACCATGCGATAGATTTATGGGTGTGGGTATAAGATCCTGAACTTTCAACTGGGTGGAATCCCAGGAAGCTTTAGATTTGGGATTCCACAGATGTGCCAACATGTCTGACTTATTAAATTGGAACTTTAAGGATAGCTCTGCCTTGGACTCTGACTTAATTCTGCATGATATTTAGAACGCTGACCCCAAATTTTTTTTTAGCCCAAATTGAAAAACCCCTTAGGAGACTTGATTCAGGGTGGAATTTCATGCTTAAAAATGGTATTTCTTGCTGTTTTTAAAAATCAAGCTTTTTGCCCCCAGAGGAGGAACACTCCAGACCCCACGGTCAGAAATATGGGTGCTTTGCAGGCAAATTTTTTTTTGAGCCCAAATTGAAAAACCCTTGAGGAGACTTGATTCGGGGTGGAATTTCATGCTTAAAAATGGTATTCCTTGCTGTTTTTAAAAATCAAGATGTCAACGCCTAAAGCGTTTCCATGACTACTATCAATTTGAGAAGTGGGGGGGGGGGAAATGCCATGCATACTTTTGGCCAGAGTAAAAGTCTCATATTTCTGTACTGGGGTGTGAATGCGCATGTCCAGAACGTCCTGTTGGAGAATGTGATTGATGACCTCAGCCAGAGGGGAGGGGGCATGGGAGTAAAGTTCAGACGCCATTAAGTGGGATTTAGTTTCGGCTACACAGAAGTCCGTGCCAAGAAGTTAGTCCTAATAAATGAATGGGTTTTTTTAACTTTGTCTCGAGGCTCGTAAATTAATTAGGCCAACTCTTGGAAACTTCACAGATAGCCTACCCTAGTACCCTAGTTCTCCAGAGGAGTCATGATGCCAAACCAGCAGGCCACTTTTGGTTCCTAAAGACTTTACTCTTAGCCCAGAGGCAATTCTGGTGACCTGGCATGAAGAAAGATGTAGATAGTTACGTGAAAAGTTGTACCATTTGCACCACAATGAAGAGACGACCAGGAAAACCCCCTGGACTACTGCAAACAGTAGCAGAGCCAACGAGGCCGTGGGAGGAGATCGCAATGGACTTTATAGTAGAGTTGCCAAAAAGTGGGGGAAACACAGTGATTTGGACTGTAATAGACCTGTTCTCCAAACAGGCACACTTCATACCCTGTAGCGGACTACCCTAGGCTCACAAGCTGGCTAAACTGTTCGTGAAGAATATCTACCAACTGCATGGAGTACCTCAAAGAATTATCTCAGACAGAGGGGGCCAGTTCACAGCTAAGTTCTGGAGGGAGTTCCTGCAGTCCATTGGGTCATCTCAGGGTCTTAGTTCAGCTTTTCATACGAGCACCAATGGGGCAGCAGAGAGACTGAACGCCATGGTAGAGCAGTACCTGAGGTGTTACGTGAACTATCAGCAGTCCAGTTGGGCAGATCTTTTCTCTTTTGCTGAGGTTGCGTACAATAATGCTGTTCACAGTAGCACAGGACTCACGCCATTCAAAATAGTGAGCGGTGTGGACTTTGTCCCAATGCCTGAATATCCAAGTGATCCCCCTCCTCAGTCAGCTTGGCTGACTGGATGTCGATGCTGAAAGCGACCTGGGAAAATGTCAAAAAAAGCACTGGCTAAAGTGGCACAAACCTATAAGAAACAGGCAGACAAACACCGGGCTCCACAATGGCCATTCCGGGTGGGAGAGAAGGTTTACCTCTCCACAACTATTTGAGATTAAAACTGCCTAGCAAGAAACTGGGGCCAAAGTTTATGGGACCATTCCCCATAGTAAAAATCATCAACCCAGTCACAGTGCAATTGAAACTGCCTCGATTGTTGGGAAGATACACCCAGCATTTCATAGCAGCCTCTTACAACCTATGATTTGATCCACTCTGAGACCACTACCCTGGGAGCCCCCGGGCCCTATGGTCATAGGGGGTGTTATATACTCAGAGCGTCCACCAGCAGGTGGCGCTAGAGAGGCCTTACCAACGCTCTCTCCGGATTGGACAATCCAAACAGATTCCAGGGCGGCACGAGCTGCGAGCTCCTATTGGTTGCCGGCCTGACAGCTGTAGAATATAAATAGCTGTCAACCGGCTTGTTCTCAGTTCAGTTGCTAACGTTAAATAAACCAGTTAACTGTTGCTGTGGTCTGTCCAGTTATTACCTGATACCTAATACTGGCGACGAGGACGGTCGGATCCGACCCAGCAAAACCAAATACGATGACGACTTCGTCGATGTTCGTGTGGAGGCAGAAACCTGGGAGGCGTTCGTCGAAAGATTTGAATGCTTTCTACTTGCGCACGACTTAACAAGCCTATCGCTAGAGAGAAAGAGAGGCATCTTTTTAAATTATTGCGAACCAGAGATGTTCGCGAGTGCAAGAGCTCTCTCAGCTCCCACCCCTGTACACACGGTGCCTTGGGAAACTTTAATGGCAAAACTAAAAACCCATTATGAACCGGCACCTTCACGCTTTGCCAGGCGACAAAATTTTCGCCACTGTATTCAGTTAGAGGGGCAGTCCATAAGCCACTACGTGGCTGCGCTCCGTGCGGCTGCAATACCCTGTGAATTTGCTGATTTGGACGAAGCCCTGCTGGAACAATTCATATACGGGCTAAAAGACGTTAATTTGCACCGCCGAATTCTATCCCGGTCAGACCTTACATTGAAAATTGCCGTTGATGAGGCTCGCGCAGCAGAAATGGCTGAACAGTCAACTCCTGACTGTCGACGGTTGCCCCAGCCCTTGCCAACGGGTCTACCGGTTCCAACGCCTCAGGTCAACCGTCAACAACTGGCCCCCACTATACAATCGGAAATTGACTTCGCAATAGATCGTCTGCAATCATTAAATTACAGAGACGGTCGTAACTGCATGAGCTGCGGCGGCAAACACGCACGCTCAACCTGCCGTTTTAGGGCAGCTGTCTGCCGAAAATGCGGAAAAAAAGGACACTTAGCAGCAATATGCCGCTCGGCCATTCCTGAGAACCGGCCTCAGCCTCAAAGCGCTTCCTACCGCTCTTCTGCACCAGCTCCACCAAATCACCGCCTAAACTCTCTATCTTTGGGAGACATCCAAGAGTATAACCCCGAATGGGTTGTCAACTCAGCATCTGCATCTACGGGAGGTCGCGGTAAGATGCACCTCACCATTTTCCTCGAAGGACGCCCTTGCTCAATGGAGCTAGATACAGGCTCAGCTCGCTCAATCATTTCTTGGCAAACGTTGTCATCTATTCTGCCCCACTACAAATTGCAGCACCTCAGCCCTGCGAACTGCCGCCTGAAGGACTACCAGGGAAACTCCATCAAGCTCCTAGGCTGCGCTAAGCTACAAGTCAATTATGGCTCCTTCACAGGCCACCTACCACTGCTAGTGGTTCAGGATCCCCTGGCCTCTTTATTGGGGCTCGATTGGTTCCGGGCCCTGGGATTGTCAATAGCCGGCATCCACTCGACGCAATACTCTTCCTTACCTGCTAACAATTTCACCTCACTAATCTCTGAATTCCAAGATGTATTCTCACCCTCTTTAGGCTGCTACAGGGGTTCCCCTATTTCTTTAAACCTGGACCCTTCAGTAGCCCCCATCCGGCTAAAGGCCAGGCGTCTGCCATTCGCCTTAAAGGCAAAAGTAGACGCAGAAATCGACAAACTCCTGGCACAAGGAGTTCTTCAACCAGTCGATTTCTCCCCTTGGGAAACTCCAATTGTTGTTCCCCTAAAATCTGACGGCTCTATAAGAATATGCGCAGATTTTAAAACGACAATAAATAAGGCGCTCCAAGCCCATCCCCACCCAGTACCTGTGGTCCAGCATGTATTACACACATTGGGACACGGCAAGATATTTGCAAAATTAGACCTGGCCCAGGCATATCAACAGCTGCCTGTTGATGAAGCCACTGCGCTTGCGCAGACAATAGTGACCCACCACGGGGCTTTTAAATGCCGCAGGCTGCAATTCGGCGTCAGTGTGGCCCCAGGAATATTCCAAGGGTTAATGGAGCGTTTGCTCCACGGCATTCCTGGGGTCACACCCTATTTTGATGATGTACTTATTGCAGCCAAAGACGCCCCAACGCTAATAAAAACCCTACGTGCAGTCCTCCTAAAATTCCGGACTGCAGGCCTCCATCTTAAGGCATCCAAGTGCAAATTGGGAGTTCCTGCCATCGAATTCCTAGGGTTCCTAATAAACAAAGATGGAATCCACCCATCCCCAAAAAAGGTGGAGGCAATTCTCTCTGCACCTACCCCAACCAATAAGGTCGAGTTGCAGGCTTTTCTAGGCCTCCTCAATTTCTATTCGTCATTCATCCCCCACAAAGCATCGTTAGCAGAGCCCCTCCACCGACTTTTGGACTCTTCAGCACCATGGCTCTGGACCAGCCGCGAAGCGTAGGCGCTCGCGGCTGTCAAAAAGGCTTTGACAGCCCCACCAGTTCTAGCTCAATACAACGAGAAATGGCCACTGCTCCTAGCTTGCGACGCCTCTCTATTTGGAGTGGGCGCAGTGTTGAGCCATATCTATCCTGACGGCTCAGAGGCCCCCATAGCCTTCTACTCCCGCACCTTGTCCAGGCCTGAGCGTAATTATAGCCAGCTGGACAAGGAGGCGCTGGCCGCCGTTGCGGGAGTAAAACGCTTCCACCACTACCTGTATGGGCAGCCATTTACACTCCTAACGGACCACAAACCACTCCTAGGTATTCTAGCTGGCGACCGCCCCACCCCGGAAATTATATCTCCCCGTATGTCCCGCTGGGCAGAATTCTTATCAGCCTATAACTATACGCTGACCCATAAGCCAGGCATTACCATGGGAAATGCGGATGCTTTGAGCCGCTGCCCTTTACCTACTCCGGTATCTGACCCAGCTCCTACAGAAACAATCTGCCTTTTAGATGATTTGCAACTTCTGCTATCTGCATCAGACATAGCCATACATTCCAACGCAGACCCTATCCTATCAAAAATAATTTCTTTTGTCCACAGCGGTTGGCCAACTTCTGATATAGACCAGGCAGTACTACCATTCTATCACCGCCGCACGGAACTTTCGTTCCTCCAAGGCTGCCTGCTATGGGGACACAGAATAGTCATCCCAACCAAATTGCGCCATGCACTGCTCTCCCGTCTCCATGAGGGCCACCCAGGCATTGTCCATATGAAATGTCTGGGACGCAGTTACGTCTGGTGGCCCTCCATGGATGCGGACATTGCTGCATGGGTGCAGAAATGCTCCCAATGCCAACAGGTCCGCCCAGCACCATCATCAGCCCCAGCCAGAGAATGGGAACAACCTAGATAGTAGACACCACAATAGTAATGGGAGATTTTGACTACCCTGACATCAACTGGGAAACAAACTCTGCACCAAGTGGAAGATCCAACAGGTTCCTAACAAACCTAGCAGACAACTTTGTTTTCCAAAAAGTAGAGAAGGAAACAAGGGGATCAGCCATACTGGACTTAATTCTCACTAACAGAGAGGAAATGATAGAAGGTGTTGAAGCCATAGGAACCCTGGGGGCAAGTGACCATGCAATATTGGAATTCAACATTATCCAAACACAAGTAGTAGAACAAAGTCAAACTAGAGTCTTGGACTTTAAGAAAGCTAATTTCAATAAACTTAGAGAGAGCTTGGGAAAAATTCCATGGATGAGAATCCTCGAGGGGAAAACAACTCAAGAAGCTTGGGAAATTTTGAAAAATGAGATTAGAAAAGCCCAGTCTAACACAATACCAATGAAGAAGAAAAACAACAGCTCCCAAAAGAAACCAGCATGGCTGCATAAACAACTATCTGACAAACTGAAAGACAAAAAAAGTAAGTATAAAAAGTGGAAGGAGGGGGACATAACTAAGGCAGAATATCAGCAAATAGCCCGAGCCTGTAAAGATGAAGTGAGGAAAGCTAAGGCTCACAATGAAGAAAGGCTTGCCACAAAAGTAAAAATTAACAAAAAAAGCTTCTTCCAACATGTTAAAAACAAGAAAAAAGTTAAGGAAACAATTGGTCCATTGCTAGGAGAAAGTGGCAAGAAGGTGACAAGCAACAGGGAGAAAGCAGAACTATTTAACTCATGTTTTGCATCTGTCTTTACACAAAGGGATAAAACAGTCCAACCTATCAAAAGCAGCACCACAAAATTAGGAACACAAATTGAAATAGGGAAGAAAATGGTAAGTGAGCACCTGTCTACCCTAGATGAGTTCAAATCACCAGGACCGGATGGATTACACCCCAGAGTTCTGAAGGAACTAGCAGACGAGATCTCAGAACCACTGAATTATATCTTTCAGAGATCCTGGAACACCGGGGAACTACCAGAGGACTGGAAAAGAGCTGATGTGGTTCCCATCTTCAAAAAAGGGAAAAAATTAGATCCAGGAAACTACAGACCTATCAGCCTAACCTCAATACCAGGAAAGATTCTGGAAAAAATAATCAAGCAACGAATTTGCGAACACCTAGAAGCAAACAAAGTAATAGCCAAAAGCCAACATGGATTTGTCAAAAACAGATCATGCCAGACTAATCTTATTGCATTCTTTGATAATGTGACAAAATTAGTGGACCAGAGGAATGCCGTTGATATAGTTTACTTGGACTTCAGTAAGGCTTTTGATAAGGTAGACCATAACCTACTACTAGATAAAGTAGAAGAATGTGGGTTAGACAGCATCACCACCAGATGGATTGGTAACTGGCTGACCAACCGCACTCAACGTGTAGTTCTCAATGGAACTGCATCTACATGGAGGGAAGTATGCAGTGGAGTACCCCAAGGCTCTGTTTTAGGCCCAGTACTCTTCAACATCTTCATCAATGATTTGGATGAGGGAATAAATGGGGAACTCATCAAATTTGCAGATGATACCAGAAGATAGGCTTAAGATACAGAAGGATCTTGACAAACTTGAACATTGGGCACTATCTAATAAAATGAAATTCAATGGTGAAAAGAGTAAGGTTCTACATTTAGGCAACAAAAACGGAATGCACAGGTACAGTATAGGTGATACCTTACTCAGTAGTAGTAACTGTGAAAGGGATCTTGGAGTCCTAGTGGACAACCATTTAAATATGAGCCAGCAGTGTGCAGCAGCTGCCAAAAAAGCCAACACAGTTCTAGGCTGCATCAACAGAGGGATAGAATCAAGATCACGTGAAGTGTTAATACCACTTTATAATGCCTTGGTAAGGCCACACTTGGAATACTGCATTCAGTTCTGGTCGCCACGATGTAAAAAAGATGTGGAGACTCTAGAAAGAGTGCAGAGAAGAGCAACAAAGATGATTAGGGGACTGGAGACTAAAACATATGAAGAACGGTTGCAGGAACTGGGTATGTTTAGCTTAAGAGAAAGAAGGACTAGGGGAGACATGATAGCATTATTCCAATATCTCAGAGGTTGCCACAAAGAAGAGGGAGTCAAACTATTCTCCAAAGCACCTGAGGGTAGAACAAGAAGCAATGGGTGGAAACTAATCAAGGAGAGAAGCAACTTAGAACTGAGGAGAAATTTCCTGACAGTGAGAACAATTAATCAGTGGAACAGCTTGCCTCCAGAAGTTGTGAATGCCCCAACACTGGAAGTCTTTAAGAAGATGTTGGATAGCTATTTGTCTGAAACGGTATAGGGTTTCCTGCCTAGGCAGGGGGTTGGACTAGAAGACCTCCAAGGTCCCTTCCAACTCTACTATTGTATTATTGTATTATTAGATCACCGTGGAGTAGACTCCACGTGGATTTCTTAGGGCCAATACAGGGAACCATTTTTTTCTTGGTAATTGACGCTTGGTCAAAATGGGTGGAACTGTTCCCTATGCATTCCACCACATCTGCAGCCACTATCCGAATTTTAGACAACCTATTTACAACACATGGGTTACCTGACATTATTGTGTCAGATAACGGGCCCCAATTTACATCACAAGAGTTCCAAACATATCTCCAACGCCTGGGTATCCGCCACGCCCCCGTGGCCCCATTCCACCCGGCGGCAAATGGAATGGCAGAACGCGCGGTGCGCTCTGCCAAAGAATCCCTGGCACGCATGGCTTACTTGCCAATACAGCAACGAGTAGCCACATTCCTAAGATGCCAGCACACCACCCCCTGCCCAATAACAGGCAAAGCCCCTTCCGAATTGCTAATGGGAAGGAAACTCCGTACAACGTTGGACAGATTGCATCCCTTCTATGCTACCCCTTCCTATCCCTCCTCTCCTCCTCCTAGGGCTTTTATCGTGGGGGAAAGAGTGTTCGCTAAGAATTTCGCAGGGGATCCTAAGTGGGTGCCTGGCGTGGTTTCGGAGCTAACAGGGCCCTGTTCCTTCAGGGTCCTCCTTGGAGACGGAAGAATATGGAGGAGGCATATAGATCAGCTGAGGCGACGGGTCGTTGACGCCGCATCAAACAGTTCGCATGTTCCAGACTCTGTTCCAAGTTTACCAAGACCTAAGGACGCCGCACATCGGCCCGACCCTGAGCAAACAACTAGCTCCGGCGACCATATCACCGATCCGATACTGGCGAACTCCCTACCTGGTGAGTTGAGCGGAACTCCACGGTTCGGGCCTTCATGGACACTCCCCCGAAGCGATCCTCCCTCTACAGCGACGGCCACTCCTCAGTTGAGAAGATCGCAGCGCGTGCGCAGAAGACCAACCAGGTTGCAGGATTACGCATGCGCGGACAAGGGGAAAGGAGTGTTATATACTCAGAGCGTCCACTAGCAGGTGGCGCTAGAGAGGCCTTACCAACGCTCTCTCCGGATTGGACAATCCAAACAGATTCCAGGGCGGCACGAGCTACGAGCTCCTATTGGTTGCCGGCCTGACAGCTGTAGAATATAAATAGCTGTCAACCGGCTTGTTCTCAGTTCAGTTGCTAACGTTAAATAAACCAGTTAACTGTTGCTGTGGTCTGTCCAGTTATTACCTGATACTTAATAGGGGGCCAAACCCATTATGAAGTTCAACGAGTCCTTGATTCGAGGTGGCACAGGAGACAACTCCAATACTTAATCAAGTGGAAGGGTTACCCCTTAACAGAGGCATCTTGGGTAAAAAGTAGGAATATCCAGGCTGATCACCTTATAGCAAAATTCCATGCAGAAAATCCAAGAAAGCCTGGGAGAGGGACACATCCCTAAGTTATACACCTGTACTCAAATTGCTTTGTTTATACAGGTCGCTGTCAGCGTTCCAAATATCATGCAGAATTAAATCATTTTCCAAGGCAAAGTTATCCTTAAAGCTCCAATTTAATAAGACAGACATGTTGGCATTATGCTATAAAATTTCAACTCTATTTTACATCCTGTGGGTTCACCCAGTTGAAAGTTCATATCTTTCCCCACACCCCATAATTCATCACATGTTCCAATCATCATTTTCCACGCTGGCATCTACACCCCTCTGTTTCCGGCCAGGTGTCGAGGTGCGGAGACAAAAGATGACCTTGGCTTCTATAAAAAAATGACAACATACATTCCACAATCCTACTCCTTTCTATTTCCCCCTCCCAACTACTACACTATTGAAACACATAGGAAATTATAAGAAAGTGTGGCAGGCCAAAGATTCCTAAAGGAACCTCTGCAGGCCTGACAGTCGCTTTCGGGAAGTGAGGGGAGCCGAATGTCCCATGACTACTATCAACTTGAGAAGGGAGGGGGGAAATGCCATGCATACTTTTGGCCAGAGTAAAAGTCTCATATTTCTGTACTGGGATATGAATGTGCATGTCCAGAACCCTGCCATAATGTCCTGTTGGAGAATGTGATTGATGACCTCAGCCAGAGGGGAGGGGGCACAGTGGGATCAGACACCATTAAATATGATTTAGTTTCAGCTACATAGAAGTCTGTGCCAAGATGTTAATCCTAATAAACAAATGGTTTTACTTTGAATTTTGTCCTGGGGCTCATAAATTAATTAGGGCAACTCTTGGAAACTTCACCCAAGCTTTTGGCACCCAGAGGACGAAAACTCCTGAGCCCGCGGTCAGAAAAATGGGTGCTTTGCAGGGCAAATTTTTTTTTGAGCCCAAATTGAAAAACCCTTGAGGAGACTTGATTGGGGGAGGAATTTCATGCTTAAAAATGGTACTTCTTGCTGTTTTTAAAAATCAAGCTTTTTGGACCCAGAGGAGGAAATCTCCTGCATGGTCTGGATAATGGGTGCTTTAGAGACCAATTTTTTTTCAGCACAAATTGAAAAACCCTTGAGGGGACTTGATTGGTGCTGGAATTTCATACTTTAAAATGGTACTTCTTGCTGTTTTTAAAAATCAAGCCTTTTGCACCCAGAGGAGGAAATCTCCTGCATGGTCTGGATAATGGGTGCTTTAGAGACCAATTTTTTTTGAGCCAAAATTGAAAAACCCTTGAGGGGACTTGATTGGTGCTGGAATTTCATACTTTAAAATGGTACTTCTTGCTGTTTTTAAAAATCAAGCTTTTTGTCCCCAGAGGAGGAAAACTCCTGCATGGTCTGGATAATGGGTGCTTTAGAGACCAATTTTTTTTCAGCACAAATTGAAAAACCCTTGAGGGGACTTGATTCGGGGTGGAATTTCAGGCTTCAAAATCGTATTTCTGTTTTTAAAAATCAAGCTTTTTGCACCCAGAGGCCGCAGTCATAAAAATGCGTGCTTCGGAGGCCAAATGTGTTTTGACCCCAAATTCAAAAACGGATGAGATTCAGGGTGGAATTTCATGCTGAAAAATGGTATTTCTTGCTGTTTTTAAAAATCAAGCTTTTTAGACCCAGTGGAGGAAAAATCCTGACCCTGCGGTCAAAAAACTGGGTGCTTCGGATGCCAAATTCTTTTTGAGCCCAAATTCAAAAATGGACGAGGTTTATTTCTTTTTTTGGCCGCTATTCTTTCCTCAACTGCAGAACAATGCTGTTTTCTGTTCCACAGGGGCTGCAGGACAGTCACAGAAGAAATAATCCTGTTTCAAAAAGGACATCGATAAGGTTTTTTGTGTAGCTGCAATTCCTTTTTTCACCACAAGGCAGCACTGCTTTCTGTCACTCGGTGATAGTATTGAGGTTATCGAAAAGGCCTAGGATGCTCTCGATCTTAATGCTATGGAACAGCAGTCACCGACTGGTGGTCTGTGGACCACTGGTTGTCCGTGAGAAAATTTTGGTGGTCCAAAGAAAAATTATTTGTATTCTTTATATTGCACTAAATCAGGGGTCCTCAAAACTACACCCCCTGGGCTAGATATGTGCAATGAACGTTTGTGCTGCTGCAGAGAGTCTCCCCCTTCAGGGTCTTTTTGTGCAGGTCAGAAGGGGGCAGAAATTCTGACTTGGGGTCTGCTTTGGCCTCCTGCTGCAGGACTTTGGGAGAAGGCTGGAGGGAAGTGCCGCTGTTGGCAAAGAGCCGGGGGGCTTGTTCCAGTGGGACTGCATCATGGCCTGGAACTGGCTGACCGTCTCGGCCGTTGAGCCTCCAGGCGCAGGTACCTGGCCGTGCGCTCCTGCAGGTCTTCCCTCTGCTTGGAAAGCCTATGCTCCTAGTCCTCAGTGAGATGCTTCTGCTGAGCCTCCTTCCCGGTCAGATGCAATTTGAACTGAGCCCGCTGTTTTGCCAACTCTTTCTCGTGGTGGCTGCTTAGCTCCAGCAACTGCTTCCTGGTGGAGCCCTAAGGACCCAGGGTGGGCAGGAGAGGAGTGGCTGGGTGGGAGGTGGCGAGTAGAGGCCAGAGAGGCATCCCTCAATGTGAGTGACATTGAGTTGACCACGCCCACCTAGCCAAGCCCACCCAACCGGTCATTAGACGGATCATATTAGTGATCCGCTGGATTTAAAATTCTGAATTTAGTGGTCCCTGAGGTTCAAAAGGTTGGTGACCCCTGCTATGGGACGCAAAACTGTGTCCTCTTGTGGTAAAAGCAGCCGCAAAAAGATATAAACCTTTTCAATGGGATTTTAAGGTTATTATCCTGTATTTTTGTTATTAAGACCTCATTAATATTATTAGGGCGACAGGAGATCCCTTTGCTGCAACACAGGAGCAGGAAAAGAAATCCTGCTTCAAAAGCCTTAAACTGAGTTAAAAACTGAGGCTACAATGGCCTCAATGCTAATGCTTAAAGGGCAGAAAACAGTGCTATCTTACGCTCAAAGCAGGTATAGCAGTTACCAAAAGAAATAAACTTTTTAATGGCATTTTAAGGTTGTTGTTATTTATTATTAAAACCTTATTAATATTAATAGACCATCATAGGCCTCTTTCTTCTGTGCCTGTTGGGCGGCTCCTGGGCCTTCTGTTGCACTATTAATATTAATACCTTAATAAGGCGTTTAATAATAAAGATACAGATAATCATTTTTAAATGCCATTAAAAAGGGTTTATACCTGCTTGGACCACAGGATGGCACTGTTCCTTAGCAATAGCATTGAAGCTAGCCTACCCCATTTTTAACTTGGTTTAAGTCTTTTGAAGCAGGAATCCTTCTTCTGTGTCTGTGTTGCAGCCCCTGGGCCTCTTGTTACCCTATTAATATTAATGTGTTTAATAACAAAGATGCAGAATAATAAACTTAAAATCCCATTAAAATCCCATCATGCCGAAAAGGTCAATGCACAAGGAAGTTGGGGGGGATGACTGAGAAGGATGGACAGGAAGTTGGCCATGATGGAAAAGTCGTTGTTCAAACAAGCTGGGGGACCACCGAGGTGGTCGGTATTAGATTCTTAATTAGAATTAAGATGCATGAGGCGATTCGTAAAGAACTACTATTTATTTGAGACACAACTAAGTAACAGCATAACAAGAATGGGTAGTTTAGCTTTAAAAGTTTTGTGTTCAGCCTGGACAAAGGCTACTCCCAAGACAGGAATCACGTTCCCTTGATAGTCGCGCAGGCGGCAAGTTGAATCACGGAGATGATCTCTTGTAATGGAAGGAATTAATTGTTGGAGGGATGGCCAGGAAATAATTGATTTGGTGGAGCCGGAATCAATTTCCATGTGGCAAGGTTTGCCTTCAATTCGGACAGTAATAAAGATTTTCTTTGTTTTTGAAGTTGGTTCAGAAGCAGATTGAACGATCCATTCATCATTTAAAACATCAGAATCCACAATAGAGCAATCATTGTTGTGAACCTGGGTAGGCTTGTGGATACGTTTATCAAGGTTCCTGTTGTTTTGAGGAACCTGAGTAGGTAAAGCAGCTCGGCAAACTACAGCGATGTGGCCAGGACGGCCACAACGCCTACAAACAGCCTGTTTAAAACGGCAGGTGGATCGGAGGTGCTTGCCTCCGCAACTCAGGCAGCCATCGTTACGTTTTTTGGTGGGCTCGCCTCTGAGGTAATTTTTATACTGCATTTGATCAATCTGCTCTAGGTCATCAGAAAATTCACTGTTTTGTTCTAATTGATGGTTAACAGAGGAAAATAAATTAGAAGGAGTCGGAGTGCTGAATCTATTTTGAATAATGACAGCAGATTTGTCAGCTAACTCAGCGGCTCTAGCTTCATCAATAGCAGCTTGTAAAGTCAGTTCAGGCTTAGCCAGAAGACGACGCTGGAGTTTAGTATCTCTAACTCCACAAACAAATTGCTCAACTAGAGCATTGTCCAATTCATTAAAGAGACAAGGAATCGCCTCATGTCTAAGTTTGGCCACATACTGGCAAATTGACTCGTTCTCAATCTGTAGGCACTGTCTAAAAGCATATCTTCTCGCTATCTTTGATGGAGCGGGGTAATAGTGATGTTTTAAAGAAGTTATAAGTTCATCCCATGGAACTGCACCTAGAGACATCGGAGCAGATAGAGCCCTGGCCATTCTAAACATTTCAGGTCCACACACGCTGATGAAAAAACCTTTCTTTCTATCCTCAGAAACCTCAGTAAACTCATGAGCCATCAAAAAACACTCGAACCTTTCTAAAAAATCTTCCCATGACTCCTTTTGAGCGGAGAAAGGGGCGAAACTCGGGATGGCTGACATTCTGATGGGGAAAAAAATCGTGGTCTAGTTAGTAAAACACTGCGTGGACGTTTGCCAACTCCTCGTCGCCAGTATTAGATTCTTAATTAGAATTAAGATGCATGAGGCGATTCGTAAAGAACTACTATTTATTTGAGACACAACTAAGTAACAGCATAACAAGAACATGAACCCCGGTTTCACAGCTATTTATACAGCCGCTGTCAACCCGGCAACCAATCAGATGAAGGTTAGCTCCCTCTGGTGACGCCTACTGGTATTGACCAATCCAGACGTTTGGTGGGTGTTGATTGACACCTTATGTTTGCTGGCTTTGGACACAACAGTCGGACAGAGAGTTAGCCGTTTAGAGAAGGTCGCTGAGAAACGAAGTTGGGGAGGATGGTTGAGAAGGATGGATAGGAAGTTGGCCCATATATCACATTACAATCACACAGTCTGGATACTAGCAGTGAACATTAACACAATTTCAGGAAAACTGAAAGTGGCAGTTTTTGATGGAATTTCTCCCATATGCATCTCTCAGGTTTCATTTCTGGGTGGGGAGGGGGTAAGAAAGATTGCAGAGGCCATCATGGCAGCATGTGAGAAAGCCAGAAGGGGCTGGTTAGTCAGGCCAACTGGTGCATTACACTGGTGGCGGTGCCAGAATAGAGGCATGCGGGTGCTGAGATCCTTCCCTATACAAGGGCCAGATTCAGCCTTCCACCATGACTCCAGGCTCCACTGCTATATTATCTGCTGTCCTCCCCCATCGCGCTCAATTTTTGTTCCAGGGCACCAGGAAAGAAGCAAATTTCTTCTTCAGGCATGTTGAAGTTCTTTCTCGGGTTCCTTCATAGCAGCAGCAATAAGGTCACTCCATCTGCAGCTCTTTCCTTAATCCCTGAAACTCACAAGTGCAATGTCTTTTTAGCAGGACGACTGCAGCCAAATGCCTTTTATCCTCCTAATTGTACAAAAAAAGAGAGAAATAACTGAAAACAAAAGTTATTCTCAATCTTTCCAATTAAGCTCGAGGAACCTCAACAGCCTTGTCAATTCTGCCTCTCCCAGGGGACACCGGCCCTGCTGGGAAAAGTCCCACTCCTTACCTCTAAACTCCAAACTCTCGTTCTCCCCCCTAGCACAAAGGATAGGATGGTCAACTTGGAAGGCACACGCTCGACTATCTCTCTTCCCAAAAGGCAGGCTGATGTAACATCTTTGCAGCAAGATTCTCACCTTCACCAATCTACCAGGCTGTAGTTGTACAAAGTGGGGAAAGCAGGTGTTACGCAGACTGCTTCCTGCCCCAAAAGGGGGCTAGAGAAAGGACAAAACACAAAATAGCTATTGAAGTTTCCCCTAACGCAACCAGCTTGGCGCAAAGCTACTCCGCTGACCTGTCCCATCTGCTCCCTTCTGTTTTGGGTTCTACAGCTGCTGCTGCTGCTGCTTACATAGCTCCCCACAGGTCCTTTCTGAATCTCCCCCTCTGGCCAGAGGCTGAAGGGTCTTCTCTGCACAGCTACCAGACTGGAGAGCAGCTCTTTGTTGGCCTCCTCTGGGAGCAATGAAGGTGAGGGCAATTGGGCATCTCTTTGACAGAGCTTCAGCCTGAAATGTATCCCAACGCTTCATTGGAACGAGTTCCAAAGGCCCCAAACTCCTCCAATTGCCACTCGCTATGTCTTGCATCAGAAGAAGCACCTCGGGGGTGTAAGAAAGGAAAGCACCGGGGTTGCAGGCGCAGACTGCTACGGCTAATCTTTGGGTGGTTCATGGTAGAACAGTGGCCAGCAATCAACCTTACAGTGATTTTCAAAGTTTAGGTGACAGTTATGTTTATTCCTGGGGTTTAATTTAGGACACAAAGTTTTAAGGTGCAATCGACGTTTATAGTTATTTCGAACGTTGCATTTCCCGCCTCCCTCCGAAGGAGCCTCCGGCGGGGGAGGGAAGGGGGCGGAGTCTGCGCATGCGCAGACCCTCCTCGCCCGGTGGCTCCATGGCGGGCGCGGCGGCGGCGGCGGCGGCGGCGGCGGCCAAGAGGCTCTCGGTGGAGGGGAACATCGGTGAGGGGGAGGGGGGCAGGAGGGGGAGAGGGGAGAAGGAGGGGGGGAGGAGGGGGCGGGGCGGCCCTTTGACGCCTCTCCTCCTCTCCGCAGCGGCGGGCAAGTCGACCTTCGCGGGGCTGCTGCGCAGAGCCTTCCCCGGGTGGCGCCTGACGCCCGAGCCGGTGGCCAAGTGGCAGGACGTCCGAGCCGCCCGCCAGGTAGGCTGCAGGCGGAGGGAGCCGCCCGCGGAAGCAGCCCCGCTTGGCTCTCCCGGCCGCACGCGGTGCCCGAGCCTGTGCCGCTGTGGCCGCTGCTCGGAGCCTGCGCGCCCTGCGGAAGGGAGGCCGGGGAGCGGCTGCGGAGGGAGGGAGGGTGCCGGGCGGGCGAAGGCCAGGAGGGCCGCGCTTCCTCCTCCTCCTCCTCCTCCTCCGCAGGGCCCCGCTCCGCCCTCCCTCGGGAACCTGCTGCAGATGATCTACCGGGAGCCTCGGCGCTGGTCCTACACCTTCCAGAGCTACTCGTGCCTGAGCCGGCTGAAGGCGCAGCTGGACTCCCTGGCCGCCCCGCAGAGCCCGGAAGCGGCGCTGGTCTTCGAGAGGTCGGTCTACAGCGACAGGTACGGCAGGGAGGGGGGGGCTGCTTTCTCTGCCCCCCCTCCCCCCTCCCCCCGGCGGTCCCTGGCGGAAGGAAAGTGGGGGGTGGGAAGGACAGCCCCCCCTCCCCCCCAGGAAAGCAGACCCCCAAGAGAAGCTCCGTTCCCCCCCCCCGACTCCTTCCCTGAAGAGCCCCAGAGAATGAAAATGCCCCCCCTCCCCTCCCCTCCTGTGTCCTTTCTGGTCAGAGAAAACCCCCACGGCCCCATTCACAAAATAGATCCCCTTTTCCTCCGTAAACTGAACAGCTCCGGTTACAATCACAGTCTTGAGCTGGCTGACTCAATTATAAGATCGGCTGGAAATAAAAACAGAGACAGCACTTAATAGGATTAAGGTCACATTATCTGACAGGATTAGAACCAGGGCCAAAACCATGCTCTGAGTTCCAGCCTGGGGTGGGGGTGGGGGTGGGGGGATACAACACCAAGCAAAAAAACAGAGGAATACAAAAACAAATCTCAGAGTTTGCAACACTGTGAAGGGTATAAAAATCTCTGTACTCACCTAGTCAGTTGTCCAGCTGACCCAGAAGCCACTGCCTTCCCAGGACCATTGGATTCTGTCCTAAAACCTCCTCCTTTCCAAATAGCCTGCTTCTTCCCGGTTCTTTTTTCCCCCCACCAGCGCTGATCCCTCCATCCCGACTGGAGGGAAGGAAGCAGAGAGGAACTTTCCCCTTCTAACAGGGAAGAGGAGGCCTGCTCTTAAAAGGGAATTGTCGTCCAGCCTTCCTCTATTGCTACAATCTGATAAACAAAAAGGTTTTCTTAAAAACAGGGAAGATTTTGATTTGGTATGTTTTTTAGTAATGACTTACCAAATTTTACAATTTATTAAAAGAAAAGAGCGGGGATTTAAAGAAACAAACATAAAAGGAGCACTGACAGATTGATTGATTGATCCATCCATGCATCTCTAGAAATCATAATCCACTAAATTTTGTGAATTATTGTTTATGAGATACAGTATAAAGATGGCAGCAGGCACACGCTGCAATTACTTTGCAAGCGCTGTAAGCAGTGGAAAGCAGGGGTCCCAAACCCCTGGGACTCAGCCTGTTCAGAACCCGGGCCGCGCAGCTCCATTTCCACAAGTGGCGGGCATGCACGTGAGCAAGGGCCTGCTGCTCATGTACATTGAGCTGCATGCACAAGCATTTGGCCCTCGCGTTGAACCATTTCCTCTTTGCCCCCTCCCACTGGTCCACAAAGCCAGAAAGGTTGAGGGCCCCTGATTCAAGGTGTTTGTGACCGAAAAGCAGCTTCAAATTATCAGGAAAAATATTTTGGGAAGTATTCTTGGCCAAGAAGGGGCTCACACGTGAACACTGGAATGGTTCTGTAATGGGTGGCGGGGAGGGACCCTGCGCCCTTCAATATGTGCATGAGGTTAGATAACTGGATCCTTGCCTCCTTCTAGCTTCAAGGTGGTGCCACTGGCTTGTCTCTCCTGCCTCAGGTACATCTTTGCAAAAAATCTCTTTGAGGTTGGCCACATGACTGAGATTGAGTGGATCATTTACCAGGATTGGCACACTTTCCTCCTGCAAACCTTTGGGGACCAGCTTGCCCTCCATGGCTTTCTTTACCTCCAGGCCCCTCCAGAGGTAACGGAAAGGAAAACTGTTTTGTGTTCTGTTCCAAGCTCTCTCTCTTCTCATTACTGTTCTTTGCTGTTCTTTCATAATGATGTGTCTCCTGTTTGAGCTCTTCTTCCTAGCTGACGCCTGTTTCAGCTGCCTTCAACCCATGTTCTGTGCCAGGCATTAAAACCAAACAGACCTCAGGTTCCTCCAATTCCTGCATTACCTTTTTCCAACTCAAAATCTGGTAGAATAAATGCTGGACTGTGAAACCAGCAGTACATACCTACCCCCACCCCCACCCCTTGTTAGGTGCTTAGCAAATTGGACCTGGCAGGAACAACAGCCAGTCTTGTGAGAAACTCAGCAATCCAGTTAGAGCCCCTTGCAGAAGAGGTCCCTTTTCTTCGAAGCAGCTGGGGGTGGGAGGGCTTAGTACCCTGGCAGGAAGCCTCCAGTAATTGGTTGGGCAAAAGTCCCCAGAACTTTGGGGCATCTTGAGAGGTTAGCAAGGTTGCTTTCTCATTTCTAGGTCTGCTTTGAGAGGCTGCGCTGCCGATCCAGGCCCGAAGAGAAAGAGGTCCAGCTATCTTACCTGCAGCAGCTTCACGTCCAGCATGAAAACTGGCTTGTGAAAAAGACTTCTGTGTGGGTCCCAGCAGGGGCTATTCTCCACCATGGCTGACATGACCCTGGCCTGCTTTCTGGGAAGGATGTTCGTGGAGGCAGCGGGGGAAGAGTCCTAGGAAAAGTGCCATGGGAGAGGGTTGCAGATGGGGCAGGGGAGGAAGGTTGTGGGAGAAGGACCACGGCAATGTGAAAAAGGAGGGACTACCTGAAAAGAGCTTGGAAGTAGGATCTGGAAGGCCACCCAAACTCTGCTTATGCCAGCTGCAAGGGGAAGGACTTTTCCATCCCGGACCCAAGAGACTGGGAAGCCTGCAATTAAATCAAAAGTATTTTCATTAGTGAATATATTTTTATTCCCGTAGGATCCATTCTGGAGCTCTAAGAGATGTGCCTGTCTTGATTCTGGATGTCACAAAGGATTTTGAGAATGATCCAAATGAACAAAGCAAGCTTATAGGCCAGGTAAGACATGTTGCTTAAAATAAGAAAGAATTGGTAGAGCATGAAAAGGGGACTAATTCATTGTTTTTTTTTTAATCAATGCACTTTATTCATTAAACCAAACAGAACCTTGAACAGGATGAGACGGCCTGCTTGAATGTGGTTTAAAGCTTGCTGTTTCCATGCCAGACATGTGGCAAATCATTTCTTTTTTAAATAACCCTACAGTCCAGCTTGTCAGAAGTGGCCATCTTGTATAGGGAACACCAACTTCCTCTCCAATCAGGGTATTTATTTCATTCCCAACATGGGTGAAAGAAATGAGGAACAGAGATGTTGCATTTGGAAATCCCCTATTTTGAAACTATTCCTGCTTCCCACCTGGATGTCCAGAGGCCATTAATGCCCCCATTCCCTGTTTGATATGAACAGAACTATGGCTAAGAGAAGTAGCCCCACTACAAGCCATAATTAAGCCTCTGCCTCATATCCTCATTGTAACATAACAGGTTTGCAAACTTGTCAGTTCTGGCCAGCCCTTAGTTCTTTTTAAAGGGTCTTTCTCTTTTTCACAGGTGAAATTTTTTATGAAAACTCTCTGTTCCGATTCTTCGCCTTCTATCTCTACCACAGTCTGCAACTGAAGGGAGTTGGATTCTGCAACTGAGAGTTGCTTGCTTAACACTAAGGAAGCCATGGGATAGTGGTCTGCCTCTTTCCATCCAGGCAGGTCGGAGAGCCTAGCAAAAGCTGCTGGCCCCAGTAGCAAGAAGCAGCCTTTTGGAGGCATCCTACGCCCAAAGGCGGGGAGACTGTCCTGGGCCCAGCAGAGGGCCTCAGATGCATTCCTCAGGCTGCCTGGGACTCTGCAAGGAAGGTGGGCAACGTCTTTGATGGACAGCTATCCGTCCTGCTAAACTCTGACCACAGGAGTCAAACTGCAGCTGTGGACCAGCTTTGCCTGATCAGCTCCCTCCCTCCCTCCCTCCGGCTGCTGAAATTCTGGCACCCATCTGACATGGAGTTACATCATGGCCATCTTGTGCCCTTTAGCTCACTGCCACCCCATGAGTCCTGCTCCCAAACGTCTTCTCAAGCATCTCTTCTCCCAAGCCTTGAATGCTTCTTCGGTGCAAGCATGGCTCCTCACTTCACTCTCTCATGGCTTCAGCCAAATTGGCACGTCCATTGCATTCTCATAGTAAAGGGAGAAAACATTTACGAATAGGTTTGTAAACTTACATCTGATTGAATGGAAGTGATGCTGCCCCGTGTTCCTGTGAGACTACTGAGTCACTCATAGGCGCTTGCAGGGCAGCGTCTTCCCTCTCCTGCCTCCTCATACGGATGACTTGTTGGTTTTCTTTTTGTAGGCCACACCGACTTCCTGTTTGGTCTTTATCAGGAGTGGTAAGTGGGCAGTTATTTTCCCCGTGGACCCTAACAGAACACGGCAGGCCCAGAGGTTCTTTCTGACTCAATCTTGGCCTTTGCTACACCTGGCAGTTGCTTTCTGATCCAAATACTTGCACTGTCCCAGACCTACCCAGTACCTAATCTGTGTTTTTTTGTGGACAATTATGAAGTACAATTGGCCCCACCCTGCTGCTTTCTTCAAAGGGCCTAAAGAGGTGGTGGTGGTGTCAGTGAGCCCCAGGGACCACAAATTAATTGCTTTATAGCCAAACGCTGCCTTTGTTAGGCGGTGCTCTTGATTAGGAAAGCAGGGCTGTTTTTCTGAATTTCATGTCCTGGGTAATAAAATGAACTGACTGAAAGTGTCCAGTTCACTGATGCCTAAGATCGTGATGTGTACAGGTAGTCCTCGACTTAAGACCATTCATTTGAAATTACTGTGGTGTGGGGGAGAAAGGGGCTTACAACCCGTGCTCAAAGCTGCAGCCATTGCAGCACCCCTGCGGCCACATGATGGTGAATAGGGCTCTTGGCAACCCACAACCCAGGGGGTTGGACTAGATGACCTCCAAGGTCCCTTCCAACTCTGTTACTGCTACAATCTTACCTGCGAGCTTCCTCAGGAAGTCGATAGGGAAGGACCTTTCTCTATGCAGCCTGCTGCCTCCCCTCCCTGCCCTGGACTAGAGAGAAAGAACAAAGCATCTGCACAGCTGCTGCTGCCTCCCCCCTCCCCCCCACTTGGGCTAGAGACCTTTCTAGTGCACAGCAGGAAGGAAGCCAGTCAACTGGACCAGCGCAAGGAAGCTTGGACCATTGGAATGACCCTTTCCCTGGCCCTGCCTGGAGGGAAGCTGCCTGCCCCTTTCAGCAGCAGCTCCTTCCTTCAGTTGAACCACCTTGCGGTCACTTAGCTATACTGCACCTGGGAGGGCAGGGCCTATTACAGATTAAGACTGTATTAGGCGTGTTCCATTATGGTCATAACCTGAGAACTATCTAAATCCACCCTTCGCAACGCTTGAGGTTTCCCATACAAGCATACAAGTCCTTGACTTACAACCATTTAATGACTTCAAAGTTATGACTGTATTGAAAAAAAGTGATTTACTACTGGTCTTCGCACATGGTCACAGGATCAACATTTGTCTACCTGGCAAATGGCATGCATTTATGAGGGTCACCAACTGTAACCCTCCCTGGGGCCTCCCAACAAGCAAAGTCAGTTGGGAAAGCCAGGTTTGCTTAACAATCATAATTCATTTAATGACCACAATAAAAAAGCTTGTACAATGAGATACGACTGACTTACTTAACCGCATCATTGGCAACAGAAATTCCAGTCCCGATTTTCATGGTAAATCAAGAGCTGCTGCTGTTTCTTGCCTGCCATATTCCCACTGTAATTCTGTCTGCAGCTTTTGGGGAGGGTTTTTTTCCTGCAGAGCAACATGATGGGCAGACATCTAAAAAGCTTTAATCTTGCCCCATCATAAATGCCAGAAGACCCCCCCGCTCTTCTTCAATGGTGTGTTGGATGCCATCTGACCAGAGGGATCCATTCATGGTTTTATTTGTCCATTTGGTTAATGCAGGGGGGGGGGGCAACTCCCGGGCCAAGGTTCATTCGGAACCAGGCTGCGCAAGCGGCAGGTGTGTGCGAACACAGCTCTATTATTTGCATGAGTGGCAGGTGTTCATGTGCCCACTGTTTGCACAAATGGGCCCCTGCCCAGCCTCTGCTGTTCGCTCACAGCCATTCCCCCCCCACGCACGCACACACACCAGTCCGCAAAGCTGGAAAGGTTGGGGACCACTGGTTTAAGGTGCCACCTGACTCCAAACGGCCTCTGGGCATTGCCCACAAGATAGCAAAAAGAAAAAAGGATAAAAGCACAATATAAAATATATGCGATAGAATCCAGCCACTCATTATAAAATATATAGAAACCCATCATCCGGCAAACTGTCACCTATCATTCTGTCGATCACTTCTCAATTCCCATGGTTTTGCTAGGGAGAAAAAAAGGGTTTGAAAAGCCATCAAGTGAGTTTATCTTTATTCTTGAATAAAAGAAATATTAAACATAAGAATTTAAAGAATGGGGAAAAGCTAAATAAGACACTTCTAAGAAAGTTTCAAATAAGGGATAAGAAAAATTCGAAATATTGAAAATTTACTATAAGATTTTGGAAATAATTACATAAAAACAGCTTTTTGTGGGAACTACATTTTTTGTTCTGTTGTCAATCAAAACAGGAATTCAACGTTTAGATTTTTAAAAATTGAACACTAGAGGTCACTAAAGATTCCAGACCAGTAAAAAGAAAAAAAAAGTCAATTGTTTTTGGTTAGTAGCAAAGTTAATAAAATGACAAAATAAAATGTCAGCACATCTTCAAGAGATATTTCAAGAATGGGATCAGAAATTAGGAGCTATATTGTCAGCAGAGATGTTTGCTTTTATAGACTATATTCCAGTGGTGAAATTCAAATTTTTTTACTACTGTTTCTGTGGGTGGGGCTTGGTGGGTGTGGCAGGGGAAGGATACTGCAAACCCCCACCCCTGGGGGGGAAGATATTGCAAAATCTCCATTCCCACTCTACACTGGGGCCAGCCAGATGGGATATTTGCCCATTCTCTGAACTACTCAAAATTTCCACTACCCGTTCTCCAGAACCTGTCAACCTGCTGAATTTCACCCTTGCTATATTCAAAAGATGTTAACAAAGGAATGACAAGTATGGAAGAGTAAGAGATTACAGGATAAATTACAGGAACAAATTTTGCTCAATGCAGAATTATTAGAACCATAAATATTGGAAAATTGGAAAACCATGGACTGGAAGAGAAGACAACTAATGTGGACACATAAATTATAAGACAAGAGAATAACTTGCTAAGGATTTACTACTGGATATACAAAAAGACTAATTAAAATATAAATGATAAACAAAGAGAATGACCTGGATAATGTCTTTTTATGAATTTACAAAAGAGATTTGTTCAAGCCTTTGGGATGAGACGAAGAAAAATTGAAGAGCGATCAAGTGTTATGACAACATTGGAATAAATTAAAGATTAAGATTGTTAGAAATAAAGGGAAGGAATATAAAGCTGTGATAATCTTTAGTGTAGTGTAGGGTAAAAATGGGAAAAGAAAGAAAAGCATTGACTTTGATTCTTCTTCGCACAGTAGAATAAGATAAAATAGTGCCTCAACTTTTTGCTTTTACTATATAATATATACTATATTATATATAATATATACTAGCCATTTTCATAACAAACCTATCTAATTGGTAAAACCCAAAATCAAAGTGTCATTTTATTCCCACGTCAAGCATAAAGTCCAGAAATGGTTTTCAATTCTTTTCTTTAAAGCAGTCAATTTAGCCATCTCTGCTAACTCCCATCAGCTTTTGCAGCCATTCATTCATTGTGGGAATTAGAGTATCTTTTCATTTTTTGTGTACAGAGCATTATTGCTACTGTCAGCATATAATAACACTAAAGTTCCATTTTTTTCAAGTTCTTTGTCTATTAAATTCTGGTAAGCTTTTATAGATTTTTGCTTACATCTGGACCAGTGGTGGGATTCAAAAAAAAAATTACTACCGGTTCTGTGGGCATGACTTGGCGGGCGTGGCTTGGTGGGCATGGCAGGGGAAGGATACTGTAAAATCTCCATTCCCTCCCCTCTCCAGGGGAAGGTTACTGTAAAATCCCCATTCCCTCCTGATCAGCTGGGACTCGAGAGGCAGAGAATAGATGGGGGCGGGGCCAGTCAAAGGTGGTATTTACCGGTTCTCCGAACTTCTCAAAATTTCCACTACCGGTTCTCCAGAACTGGTCAGAACCTGCTGAATGTCACCCCCTCTGATCTGGAAAAGTTGTTGGCTTATGGATCTGCATATAGATAAGGGACAGGTAGTAAAAAGAAGATATGTTTTTTGTAACATTGCAGGATTGAAGAATTACTAACTTATTTAGATTTAGAATTGTTTGTATTTATGATGAAGATCAGAAGTAACTTCTTTAAATATTTCTTTTCCTTTTTTTCCCTACAGTTAGTCCTCAACATAAGACCACAAGCCCCAGATTTCTATTGTTAAGCAAGATACTTGTTAAGGATTATTGCTCCATTTTACAGCCTTACTTGCCATAGCTGTTAAGTGAATCGCTTGCAGTTGTTAAATTATTAACACAAGAGTTCCCGCTTTGAGGCTGGGTTCACATAACATCACGATTCATGAGTTACAAAAACACAGTTGTGGTTTACAGTAAATATTCTGCTGAAACAAGTGATCCAGGCTAGAGCTTAATATAATGGCTTGATTTCAGTACCTCCTGATCCTGCAGAGGGTTTCTTGGCGGGGTGGGTGGGGGCTGCTCCTGCCCCAACCTTAGCAAATCCACAGCGGAGAACTCAATCAAGGGGGAAAAAAATGTCTAGAGGGGATAATTATAGGACTCTGCCATGGAAAAGGGCAAGCCCCAAAAGAGAAAATCTGTAACAGGTTCATAAGAAAAAATAATTTCTATGTTTATCACTAAAATTCATCAGCAAAACCAAGAAAATAAATAATTAACAGATAGCTTTCTGAAATAAAAGAAAATAGTCACTGTATTTCTGGCTGCAAGATACAAAACTATTTAGCAAATGGGCACCAAAATCCTCTCCCCCCCCCCCGCCTCCAGATGCCGATTGAATAACGGGATAGAAATGGGGAGAGGCCACTTGGGGGGGCTTGGGAAGAACGTGGCAGCAGGGCCAGAAAAGGCAAGCGGTGTTGTGTCAAGCTTCGTCCCTTTTCCCCACACATTGTAAAGTTTCACTCCCGCCAGAAGGTGGGGACCGCAGCGGGATGCTACTTTTGCCTGATGACGCAAAAGTGAGACCTCTGGAGATGCTCTCTTCTGAGAGGCAAGTCAAGAAAATATCCCAAGGAGGAAAGAGGCAGCTTTTTATTTGGGAGTTGGGAAAACACCAACCGAGGCCAACTCTTCCCTGCAACCCGTCTTCTCTCGTTTTGGGTGCAAAAATGGATATGGAGCCAAGGGGGAAAAGGTTTCCACAAAGGCAAGGCCGAAAGGAGCTGCGGCCCATGCTGAGGGAGGGTCCCTGTTTCTCAGGGAGAATAAATACCCCGGGTGGTTTTTTCTCCCTTGGCAGCCATGGGGATGCCCTCCGTGCCAGAGGGTGACTAACTTTCCAGCCTCTGCATGTTGTGTTCACGTTGCTGGAGGAAAGTGACTGCAGAATCAGAATGTCTGACTCATATGCCATTTGACTTCTGAAGACAGTCGCCGACGCAGGAGGCCCTGCAACATCACGCCTTCTATTTGGAGGCGGCACCTGCTGGAGTCCTGCCCTGCTGCCTCAGTGGGGAAAGGGGGGGGAAAGTCCCTCCCATCGCCTGTCGAGCGCACCTCACTCAGCGCCTGCCTGCTTCTCAGCTGCTGGGGCTCTCCAGAGTTGGGGGCTGGGAGGGACAGCTGCCCAGGCTAGGGGGACTTCCTCCTTGCAGCTTGGCAGGCATACATGTGAGCAGAGTGAAAACAGGTTTTTTTCCCCCGTGGTTTGATGCAGAACTTTTTTTTGCGCAGGAAAGGGAAAGGTGTACGTGCTCCGAGAAGAGTTCCCCGCCTCCCCTGTCTCATTCAGCATGAGTCACTCAAGCAACGCCTGGGAGTGGGCTTGTCTTCCAATTTCACTTCAAGCGTTTGGAGATAGGAGGGGAGGAAAGACAGCCCAGGGTCTTTAACAGAGCCTGAGAAAAAGCACATGATTGCAATGTCTTGCCAGCACATCACCCCGCACTTACTAAGCATACTGTCGTCTTCTTCTTCTTCTTCGTTGTCAGAAACACACTTAGATCACCGCCTACGCCGTCAGTTGCCAAATCCACCCACGTGGCAGTGGCAGCAGCAGTGGCTCTTTGAGCAAGTCAGCACTTGCTTTTACCAGCTTTGCCTTCTTTGTGATGGAAGATGCTGCCTCTTCCCTCGGTCATGGGAGCCACAGAGCTCCCCTTTCTCCCTGGGAGGCAGGAAACCCAAAAGTCACCTCCCACCTCGTGGTGGCTGTAGCTCGGTGGCGCATCAAGCCTGACTCTGCAGCAAGTGACAAACCTCCCCACCACCCCCCGGCGGAGGAAGCCCAGAGGGAGCTGCCCCTCAGACATGGTTCCGTCCCAGGCTGGTCTCTACGAATCTGTCCGGCAGCCACACAACCCCATGGGCCGGGCGGGGGGGGGAGGAGGGGCTGGGGTCTGGCTTGTTCCAAGCTCTCCGTTTCCTCTCCAACCTTTCAGGGCTCAAATGAATGGCTTCACTGGACAGTTTCCCCCAAGTGGGGGGACAGACAGCCAGGAGCAGCAAATAGCAAAGTACATTTTTCTCCCTAGGGTTAATACGGGAGTCTGTGACTTACAACCATTTCTTTAGTGACTATTCAAAGTTACAATGGCAGTGGAAGAAGTGACTTATGACCAGTTTTCACACTTACGACCATTACTGCATTCCTGTGGTCACATGATCAAAACTTGGGTGCTTGTCAGCTGGCCTGTTGCATCGCTCTGGAAGTCGGCCGTGATCACCTTTGTAACCTTCCCAGGTGGCTTCTGACAAGCAAAGTCCATGGGGGGAGATATGCGTAACAGCTGCATGACTGACTTAACAACTGAAGTGATTTGTTTAACAATTGTGGCAAAAAAGCTCCTAAAATGAGACAAAACTCACTTAACAATGCTCCTGCTTAGCAATGGAAATGTTGGGCTCAAATTTGGTCATAAGTCAAGGACTACCTGTACCTTGCTTCCATTTCTCACTACCGAGCTGAACAGAATAACAGAACTGGGAGGGACCTTGGAGACTCCAGCTCAAGCAGGAGTCTCTGTCCTACTTCAGGCAAGTAGCTGTCCAATCTCTGCTTAAAACCCCCAGTGATGTGCGGCACTCGCAGCTTCTGGAGGGAACTTCTGTTCCACTCATTAATAGTTCTCGCTGTCAAGAAATTTCTCCTTAGTTCTAAGGTTGCTTCGCTCCTTGATTAGTTCCCATCCGCTGCTTCTTGCCCTGCTTTCTGGTGCTTTTTTTTGACTCCCTCTTCTTTTGGATACACCATTGGAACTCTCTGCCCTCTCTACCCAGTCCTTCTTTCCACTAGAGTAGACGCAGACAATTCCTGCAACCGTTCTTCACATGTTTTAGCCTCCAGTTCCTGATTATCTTTGTTACTCTTCTCTGCACTCTTTCCAGAGTCTCCACATCTTTTTTGATATTTTGATAAGATGTTTCCTAATTAATACCACTATCTTTAGAATAGTTTTATTTTGAGACATTCTTTGCAGAAATAAATTGTCTGCATAAAGAAGGACAAAGTTAATTTAAATAGCTAATGACTTTCTCTTGGTAGCTCCCATCCAAAACAAACTCTCATCTAACAATTAGGCAGCTGTGTCTTATCAGTGATGATTGTGTCCAGGTGAGGTGCACCTGTCCAGAAATGCTCCTGTTTTCTTTTCTCACTGTATTATACTTTGTTCCCATAAATCTGAGAGAGAATCCAGGCTGCCTGTGACACGTAAATGTTTTTACAAGATTTAATTCTACTTTAAATCACTGATTCTCATTATATAGCCACACTGGTGAACCAACACGGGTCCTCGTTATATCGTGAAAGGAAGGAATCAGCAGCCTGATTCCAAAGTGCATCCAGGCATCTTTTAAGAGCTTTTGCCAAGGTTGATTTATTTTAATGTTTCAAAAGGTAAGTTGAGTGAGGGTTAGAAATAATACATAGTAGCAGCCTCCATTTCATGTTTACCTGAATGCCTTTGGGCCCCCACCTGAGGCCCCAGAGGCATACAGCAGGGGGCAGTTGTGGCCAAGTGACTGTTTGGGGAGGCCACCACAGTACAGAATGGATGAGCTGCAAAGAACTTCCTGGCCCAGATCTAGCCCAGCCTCCAGCTCAGGGCTGGAACCCAGCCAGCCATCCCAAGCCAGCCCTTTTTCAAAACTCCTCAGCAAGAGGAAGCCCACTTTAATGGCTCTTATGACAGAAAAGTCCTCTGGATTTTCAACCTGAATCTCCGTTCCTTGAAATTGAAATTAAACCAGTGGTTCTTCTGCCCCCCCCCACCCCCTACCCAAGAAGGCAGGCCTCTCCCCTGCTTCCTTCTAGATATTCATAGACTGTGACACACACACACACACACACACACCTCTCCCACCAGGTGGATGTGTCTGGGCATAATCCACCAGGTGTGATCTGATTAGTGCAAGCTACAGTGGGATTTAATGTATTCAATGTAGGCATCACCCAACTCCAAACTGACTCTTGAAGAATGCCTAATTTATTCTCTGGGTAGAGGAGCATAGTCTTAGTAGTCATAATAACCTCCCAGAATTTAGCACATGCTCACTGTTTTCTGATTCTCTGGGTTTGTTGTTTTGGTGGCCTGTTATTGATTTTATTGTTTTATATCAACCCACAACCCCCTGGCTCCCAGCCAAGTTCTTACCACAGTGGCTGCACATCATGCCATCCAATAAACCAGGTCGAAACACAGTCAGGAACATACCCCCTTGCAGCTCGGCAGTATCTTCTAGCAGAGGAGCTACCAAGTGGGCAGCTCTGGAACGCCGATTGGCCTCTTGGCAGAGGAGGTGGAGAATGTGCCCGGCAGCCCTGCAGGGAGAGAGAGGCGCATGCAGTGATGAGGGAGATGTTGAAGAGACGCTTTCTTGAAATCCAGTCCCCCTGAACCTTTTGGCTCGTCTTGCAGGGACCCCCAGGAGCGGTGGAAGGAGAATCCCAGAGCCTTTCCGTGTTTGATCTCAGCAGCTGGTCCATAATGGCGTCCCCCAATACCAAACTCCACCTGAACCCATTAGGAGGATGGATAATTAAAAAGAAAAAGAGAAAAGTGCTTTATTCAAAATGTTTATTTTGTATCAGTTGATGGCTTTAGCCAAAGTTCCCTTCTTTTGAAGCTCTTTTATGATAATGCTGCCATTGCAGGTGTGCTTTGAAATCTCTGAAATCTGTGGAAGACTTTTATATAACTCAAAATCAGAGATTAGACTTTTAACATTTAGGTTTTAATATTACAGTGCCGTAAATAGTTTGGGAATCGATTTTTGTATAAAGTGGCACTTTCTATTGGCTCATCATTGAATAGAGGACAAAGAGAGAGGATTAAAAGCAGGTTTTTAGGGCAAATGATGGAGGAGCAGCAGCCTCATGTCTAGTGGAACTTCTTGCTATTGTCACTCCCGAGACCGCTGTTTTAGTGGTGTCTCAAGGGGTGTCAATAGGAGAGGGGGAACATCAGCCTTGCTTGCCCACAAAGACTAATTTCTCTCTTGCCCTCTCCAGCACAGGGCTGCCTTTCTGCTCTTACTTAAATATCAGGCTCTGGACTAATGACAAATTAGTCAGATTGCTCATCCTGAAGGATCCTTCTTCTATCCTGCTGGGAGGAACAGCTGGTTTCCTTAAACAAGTGGCTCCTGGGGGAATGGACCCAGGAAACCGAAGGGCTCAGTGGCATGTATGGCTCTAGCTACATGAACATTAGGCATGACTCCTCGTTCAAGATCTAAACTTCAGTTGGGTCCTAAATATTCCAATGTCTTTGTCTTGATGCAGGCAGGTTTTCTATCCTTTCTAACTCCCTTTTCGGAAGGGTCAGGAGTGGACAGTCTCATTTCATATCTGCTCAATCCATGAAAACAAATTGTAATTCTTAATGGGATGCAAACATTGTTAACTGAAGGGAGTGTAATCTTATTAAATGTATCTTCTTAAAAATTAATTCTAAATAATCTGATATTATTCATGTCTACTTGGAAGTAAGAAGTAAGGTACTGCAGCTTGGGGTGAGTTGAAAGGGGACATGGATTAAAGTTTTTCTGAGAACAGCTGTCCAGAAATACTCTATGCTGTGTTAATTTCTCTAGGGTAGCAGTCCCCAATCTTTCTGTCATCAGACATCAGTTTCATGGAAAACAATTTTCCCACAAACTATGGATGGGGAATGGTCTCAGTTTTGCTAGCTCACCCACTGCTGACCTCCAGCTGGGCGGCCCGCTTCCTAACAGGCCACAGAGAGGTAGTGGTCCATGGCCTGGAGGTTGACTCCTGTTCTAGGGAACTGGCTCCTTTACAGATCTAGGCTTACCCTGGGAAAGCTTTGTAGTTGGGGTAGTATCTAGATATCCAGATGGAATCCAAAGCAAGGCAGGAACTAAGACTGGGGAGTCCTTGAATGGGCTGCAAGCTACACTGGAAAAGTGGAAAAATAATAATTGGAAAAAGGCTGGGGCAAGCCATCCTGAAGTCCTTGTGTGTAAGTAGTTCAGAGAAGAAAATGGGAGTGGAATTTTAAACCTGTATGTAAATTAATTTTTAGTTCGGTAAAGATGGAAAGTAATGTCACCCAGCTCACCACACAGCTGAAAATCTTTCATCTTTCCCTCTGTGAAGTTCAAGCCCTACAGAAACTCCTTTTCATGAAATCTGTGGTCATCTATTCAATAGTCTTTTGCCTTTTAAAATCCTGGAACATGCAGAGCTACAAACTTTTGATCTTCTAAAGGGAGCACCATAAATAGAATAGGCTCTTCTCTTAGCACTTCATGAAATTTTGGGAAAATCTTAAAGTTTGACAAGCTTTCATCAAGCCATAAAGAACGACAGCAATTAATAGGGAGCACAGGGGAAATCAGTATTTCTTGGTCATTCTTATTAACTCAAGTATTTTAACTCTGATATATTTATACATGTTACCATCATCATACCTCCATTTTCATTTGACTATAATTGTTTAAATGTCCTTCATCATAAAATATACCAAGATTTAATACATAACCATACTGGCATTTCATTTACTATTTCTAAAATCTTCCAATAACACTGAATCCTTATGTCCTATTCTAGCTAACTATCCATAATATTTAGTAACAAAATTTTCTAATCCTCCTTTCCAAATCAATGTTTACAATTTACATCCAGTTTCCTTATGTTGTACCCATACATACAATACAATACAATACAATACAATACAATACAACAGTAGAGTTGGAAGGGACCTTGGAGGTCTTCTAGTCCAACCCCCTGCCTAGGCAGGAAACCCTATACAACATATATATACATTGTTATCATTATCCCTCTTTTATTTGACTATATCCTCTATCATAACATTTCCCCCCCCCCTAATAATCAAGACTTAACTGAATCTAACTTAGTTCTTTTTTATTAACCTTTATATAGTATAATCCAAAAGGATTTGGATTTCTAATCTTCCTTTCATGGGTACCATTCAATATTTATATCCAATTATTACTTATCATAACACTACATATTGTATACGTTATTATCATTATCAATTATTTATTTAACTATATCTATTGTCACTAAATTTCACTAAGTTTAACTAGTTTTAAATTATACTCTTCCATCTATCAACCTGTATCTTTCCAGTAGCAAAACAGTCTCATGTCTTCTTCTTCGCCATTTGTGGTGCCAGTCCTCTAATCATCTCCTTAATCAAATTTGTATGGACTCCTCTTAGCAACTCCTTGCTTATAAAATCTCTCATGTAATTTCGATGCCCTTTTTCTGTTTACTTAATCAGCTTATCTTTGATTGTCAGTAGTGTTATAAATGATGTTGCTAATAAAATTTCTCTCTTTAAATCTATAAATTCTTTTGTTTTTTCTTCTTCTGTGTCTTGCCATCTGGGGTAGAGTTCCCCTCCATTTAATTCCTCTTTCAGTATTCCACTCTTTCCATTTCCAGAAACAAACCAATCACCATAAATATCAGCAGATTTAATTTCTTTATGGTCATTTTCCTCTTCGGTTTTTAGGATTCTAACCTCCACTTTGTCCACTTGATAAACAACTCCAACTTCTTCATCATATTTTACTGTTAGATGCTCTAAGTCTTCCAACTTCTTCTCTGTCCTCTCAAATGTGTTTGATAATTTCTGAATTTCTAAGAATATGTTTTGCAGACTTAAAAGTTTTTTTCTGCTATTGAAATTGTGCCATTATCTCCAGCTAACAAACATTCACAATAAAGTTTTATTTTCACTTTTCTCTGGTTGAAGATATACTTCAAAGGGACATGTGTATGCTTTTCTTCTTATCACTCTCTATAAACAAGCAGTGAGACCTTGGAGTGCCAAGCCAGGATAATCAGTAAGAAAAGTAAAAGTGTTTCTTTTCCAATACACAAACCTCCAGCCTCCGAGTAGCAGTGTTATTGTTGCAATTTTCTTTGTTTCTTTTTGTTTCTTTTTTGTATTTCAAGTTAAAAAAAGACCGATTCTTGAATGAGTTAGAAAAACACCCACAGTAATGAAAAAGGAGAATTTTAGTCCATAGGTTACAAAGAATAAAAAAAAGGAAAAAAATAGAAGAAAAGTTAATCCATTCGTTTTAAAAGGCTTGCATAAATTCCATCCATGAACATAGCATTTAAAAAGTAACATAACCCACTGTCCAGAACCATTCCAAACTTAATTCCACCGCTTATTTCTTCTGGTCTCCAATTTAAATTAATGTTAAGTTTTTTATGGGCAGTCTCTTTTAAAACGGTAAAAATTCCTCACCAGCTGGAAACTTTCTCTTTCCGTATCCTTCCGTTTTGGAGCCGTCCCGACTTCATCAGCCTTGGCTGGATTTTTTGTCACCGGCTTGAAGAACTTCTCTTGCATTGATCAGGGACTTTGTGGTGTCGCTGAGATCAGCAAGACGTATTCTTCCTGTTCACTGTCTCTGCGGGACAGTTTAGGAACATCGAGACCACATGTCCGTATCGTCGCGACGTTGGCTCCTCCTCCTGCCCTGGCTGCTTGTTGATCAGCCTACTGCTGGATGCTGTCAACTTCTAAAGAACTTCACAGATGCTGGCACTGAATATGAGGAAAAATCTTCCACCACCCCTGCTGCTGATACTGGCAGCTGGAGAGTAATGACTTTCCAGTGTCTTAATATTGGAAATGTGACATTTAGAGACACCCCTCTTCTTGCTAGTGACCATGTAGTGCACATATTATGAGGGATACGTCAGGTGCCCCTCTATTCATGCAGCCCTCAGGGGGGAGGAGGGTATGAAGACCTCCAATTTCCCATCCCTACACTACAGATTGTGGCAACAATTTCTTCTGGGTTGCGTTCAATCCAATCCATGTACAAATAAGCTTTGCAAACCGTTTGTAGCATCTCCCAAACTGCCAAGATTGCCTTGGGCAATTGGTTTCAGTCTAGGAAGTCTGAATCTGCACAGAGTAGAAAGGGCTCAGCCATACCTTTCCCCTACTTGACCAAGGGACCTGATCGGGGAATGAGAAAAATTCCGTCCTACACAGTAATGGCTTCCCAGCTGGGAGACATCTGCCCTGCTATTGAAATCCCTCCGGCTGCCTTTGGGAGCAACACACACACACACGTTGTGCTTCTGGACAAACCAAATGGGTTCTGCAGCTCCCGCCTGCAAAGTGTGGTCTGTAGGGCTAAGGGCGGATTCACAGATGGCACTGGGCCAAGACGGGTTATTAATCATTGTTTGTATACTAAATCCCAGTTGGCTAGGTCCGTCCATCAGACTAAGCCAAAAGCCACTGCTGACAAGTTTAGGGCCTGGATTCACACATGAAACCAAGCTGACTGTCTTTCCGTTGGCTTTTGTGTGTATCCTACACCCCACGCAGCATTCTCTGCTCTCAGCTTCAGCAGGTGGAGCGTTTTTGCACCTATCGGTTCCATTTATGTGTTCATGGGATTATTAATTACTGACTGTCCCCCATGAATGTGTGTTAGCCCTTGAAGAAAGAGATGAGGTTGATCCATGTTGGGTATATTTGAGCCCGGAGTAGATTAATCGCTGAAGAACGTAGCGTGCATTAAAACCACCGCTAGTGAAAAGAACCAGCAATTAAGGCTTTTACACAGAAAACATCTCGTTACTTTCGTGGAGTGGGGGGGGGGGGTCACATTTGACGTGGGGCGCCCTGCCTCGCCGTCCGTGGCACCCGAAAGGGACCGCCTGGGTGGGCAGCGCCAGCCCCCCTCCCCGTGTTGCTGGGGCCGCTTTCTCTTCTCCTGCAATCCCAGCCCCTTGGAGGATGGAGCCGCGGAAGGCCGCCACGGCCACGCTCTCCGCTCTGCCGGGGGAGCTTCGGACGGGCCGGTCCAGGAGAGGCGCGGGCGGCGGCGGCGGCCCAGGGCCTGCCCCCGGCAGCTGATCCTCCCGAGAGGAGGGGGACGCCAGGGGGGCTGCGGAGGCCTGCCCCGCTGCTCCGCGTCGGCTGGGCCGGGGCTGGGCTGGGCTGGGCCGGCGTCGCTTCCCCTCCCTCCCCTCCCCTCCGTCGGGCGTGCGGGCGCGAGAAGGCGGAGGGCCGGGCATGCATGTCACGTCCCCCCTGGTCGCTTCTTGGGGAGGGGGAAGCGGGCTGCGCGCTTGGCAGTGGGATAATGACTGGGGTGCCTGGCAGGAGAAAAGCCCCCGCTCGCACCCGGGTGTCTGTCACGCCGCTTCAAGGAGAAGGAGGCAAGATGGCTGCGCGGTAGCGGCGGAGGCTCGCCGGCGCTGAGGAGGGCTGGGGCGGACGCGGGGGAGCGAGGAGAAGGCGCGGGAGGCCCCCGGCTGGCTGGCGGCGCCGAAGGGCTGAAGAGGACTCGCGCTCGCTCGCTCGCTCGCCAGGTAACCCGTCTCTCCCTTCTTGCCTGCCTTTCTTGCCTCGCCAGGCAGCCTTCTGCCCCGTCTCCTTCGCCTTCCAGGGAGATTCATCTGAACGGAGGAGGGACCTTTAAATTGTGCGCGACGGGTCCTTTCCGGGAGCAAATCCTCCTCTCCGGGGTCCTCGGCTTCCTCGGCTTTTAAAAGTCACTTTTGGTAGTTTTAAAACCCTTCCTCTTTGCACCGGGAAGCATAGGAGGAAAAAGGAATTGAGGCACAGGCGCCAGTGCCAGGGAGCGGAGGAGACAAAAGCCTGGAGAAAAAGGGGTGGGGGGGTGCGACGGAGGGAGCATGCCTGGCTCCAGAGAAAGACAAAACGGGAAATTGTTGTGAGGCCTGCCTGTGTGTGTGTGGGGGGGGTTGTTATATTTCTGCGCAAGTTTCCTTTCTGAGCTAATCTAAGCCTTGAGAAACGTCTGAAATGGTCTTTCCTCCCGTCCTTAGCATGGACTGACTGTAGTCTGCTCCGTCCTTTGCCCCCCCTCCCCTCCCCCATTGTTGGTGAAATTAGCAAAGGAGTCAGACTCTTCCTTAAGGCAACAGCAGTGGCGTCACCCTGATGTCACTCAGCAACTGCCCTAACTTTTTTGCCATGCAGCCTCTTATCTCGTGGTGGTGGTGGAAAAAGACATTGGGTGTCTTAATTTGGCGAGGTGCCAAGAAGCAGATACTTCACGTAGTTTGGTCATTTACTGCTTCACAGCCAAATGCCGCTTTCTTTCTGTGCCGAGGTGACCTCAAGAGCAATTAGCTTGCTACCCAGGCGTACCAAACTGATTTGTATCTCAGACCTGGGAGCAGCTCCATGGGAAAATCCCTAGGAGGAGTAGGCAGTTAGTGATGATGATGAAACTCTTAACTCAGCATTGCAGCTTGTGGTGGTTGGAGGTTCTTGAGGAAGCTGGGCGGGGAGGGGACTGAACTCTGGGGAGAGAATTTTGCTATAAGCAAGACAACAGATCCTGCGGAAACCCGGACTAGAGCCGAAGCAAAAGCCAGGAATTCATCAGCTGTCCGTCAAGTCGTGACCATCAAGTGACTGCGCAGAACAGCTGGATGTTTCTTTAAGCATTGGCAGCCATGTTACTTGGCGGGGTGGAGGGGGGCATCCAGATCCCATGGTAGCAGCAATCAGCCACAGAGGCTAATATGCAAAAGGCAGGGGAGAGGCAAGTTCTGAATTTGCAGCATGATCTGGAGTGTATTGCCCACTCTGTATTCAATCAATCTCTTGAGATGCCAGGAGGGTTGTGGGATACACCTATGGCAAGTCTAAGGCTATTTGGGCATCAAAGACAAAGTTGATTCTCTCTCAATGTTTTAAAATTATAAAACCTAATGTTCACTTAGTCTCACACGCTACTTAGAATGTGCAGGGAGACATGTTAACAAAGCTAGGAATTAATATTAAAATAATTAGTAGGACCCAGATCAAGCAGAATAGTTCCTTGATTTGAAAGCATGTGATTCTCCTCCCCTCTTTGCCCCAGTCTCATTTTAGCTGTAGAAAATTCACTTTCAGGATCTTTCTTTTGAACAGCTTCATAGTGCTGCTCTTAAATTGCCCTTTTGTCCATTGTTAACATGACCCCAAGTAAATCACAATGGAAGACCTCTGTTGTTGGTTCACCATATTGTAACTTCTACGTTTTTAACAAAACAATTTCTCCATAGTTTCAATATTGCTTTATTTTTAATTAATTGCTCTTCTGTGTTTTCAACTTACTTTATTTAGGAAGTAAGCTATTCTTTAGAAGGGAAACCAAGAAATATATTGAAAATACAGAATCATGGAATCCTACAGGCGCAAGGGGCAAATCCCCTGCTTGGAGCAGAACCCAATATAAGCCACATGGTTGTCCAGCTTCTGTTTGAATGGAAGCCAAGAGTCTCTCCGGGCTTTCCAGCCTCCACCCCCCCCCCATGTTTTCTGCTTGTTTTGTCTGAAGATTCACCCCTTATGTGATGCTAGTGCAGTTAAAAATTATTATTTGCACGTTTGAGAAAAATTACTTTCGATAAAATTGTTGTGCTATTGGTAATATTGCTCATCCTACATTTTTAGGGGCTCATTACAATTCTAACATTGAAATCAGCAATCTCAGAATATTCATAAATGTTAACACATTTGCTGCTATAATGCTGCCTTCCTTAAAGAAAAATAATCTCACGCGTATTGCCCACCTTGTGTGAAACTGGCCTTTCCTGATCTTTCCTGTGGAGGCCCTTCATTAATTGGGATACATATGTAAAAAAAGTGCTTGCCCCACGTGGCTTACAGAACTTCTGCTATGAAATCATGCAGGCAGGTAACTGAGGCAAGGCAATATGCAAGTAAAGGAACAAAAAGAAATTATTGAATGCCCTGATTATTTTGGGAGGGAAGGAAAAGCAGAGAGGGGTGTTCTGAGATTAATTGGCTTGGCCCTGTGGCAGAAATTCTTCTGGAGGCCAATTCCGCTCTATCCATGGAAAGAGCCACCTACTAGATTTCTTCATGAGGGACAAAGATATTTGTGTGGCATGTCAAGGTGTGTGTACGTGCTTCTTAAATGGCCCTTGGTCTAGTTGGGGGATCACAGGCGTACCCTCCCTGTGGTAGATGTGAAAAAATATTTGGGAGGTATTTGTGTTCATTTTCATGGAGTATAAATTATACCAGTAAGGCATCTCTATTTCCTTCATTCCTTCCCAGCAAATCCAAGTTGGGTTTAACTTTTATTTCCTTTTGTTAGCCTTGTTTTATGGGCCTAGGACAACTCAGCACAGCCAGCTCAGTGTGGTTGGCTCACGGCTGCCAGCTCGCCACCACCGCCTCTGCTAACTCACTGCCGCGAAGCCCCTGCAGGACAATGCCACATAGCCAATTCACCACGGGGGCAACATCGTGGCAGCCAGAGGGAGAGCCAGCCAAACAGGTGGGCGCATGAGCAAGCAAGCAGGTGGGCAGAGCGCAGAGCAATGTTGGCTCCCCACCAGAGGCAGAACTGGGCATATGGGTGAACAAGTGGGTGGGCAGAGTGTAGAACGGTGGCAGCAGCTGGGGGCATCCCATTTTCATGCCCCCCGCTGTAGTGCTGTACTCCACAGCCTTTCGGGGTTCGGACTGTTTGGTGACCGTAGTGTTTGGCTCTTCGGTGGTGACAGTGGGTGGGTTGGGGTGTGTGTGGAGATGGGGGCCAGGCACATACCCCACCACTGCTCGGAAGTCCAGATTCGGTGCAGTGGCAGCAAGTTGGCAGGAAACTTGGGGGCAGAGGAAGAACTAAAAAAAACCAAAGTATTACCGGTCAGCTAAAATTAAAGTGATATAGTTGTAAATTTTACCGTCTCATATTAAGATATATATTGCCTAGCTCTGAACTTCCTTTCTTCCCCTTTAAACATGTTAGACATTCTCGAGGCATTCCACACAACTCTCGCTGCTTTGCCTGCACTTTGAGCATATTTTTGGTGGCCAGCTGAGCTCTCCTTCCTTGAGAAAAAAAATATATATATATCTAAAGCTGTGCTACAATGAAGCGGCTGTAGTTGACTGTTTTGGCATGAAAGACACGGTGTTCTAATGCACTCACTTCCTCCTCACCATCTCCCTGCCAGGGATGCAGATGAAGGTACGGAGCTGCCTTTAGACCACTAGGCCGGCTCTCCTAGGTCAGCCTTTTCGCTCTTGGCTTGCAGCTGCATGTCAGGCTAGTTTTTCAGTGCCACAAATCTGGTTGTGTCTACAGAAGGATCCTGGAGATGACTGTGACTAATTTTAGAGCACTGGGCTGTGGAAAGAGCACTCCTCATCTCCTCCCACCAGTTTAGGACTGTGGCCTCCTAGCGCGGCTGGCACTCTTGACTGGCTTCTGCTGCCCGCCTGCCCACCCCCCTGCCTGCACGTGGCTTGGTAGGTTTACAAACATTGCTGGCCTTGCATGCGTGCCTATTCCTCTCTGACTCAGCAGAGTCCGGCTCAGTCCCAGGCTAGGCAGCAGGAAGCGGAGCAACATTTTCTACCTCCTGGTCCGCCTGCAGCCTGTGTGGTGGCCGCATCAGGGCTCCTTTTCTTGATTTATTTGGAGAAACTCTGTAAAGCCTGCAATTTTCAGCTTTGGATGTCCAGACCCTTGCCAGTTACGATGATCCACATGGTCCACAAATGACCCGTGATCTTGCAGGGAAAAGGGCTGCTAACAAGTTACATTGTTTGTGGAATAGGATGTTTGGAACAGAGGGGCATAGGTGGGGCTAACTTAGCAAAAATGCAGGTTGCTATGTGGGGGAGGAAGGACAGTGCTTGGTGTTTGTTCTCCTCAGGGTAGGGTTATTTTCATTAATTGTGCTGGAATGGATGGCAGTATAGTTTTTCAGCATTGTATAGTTTCCTCCAGCTGTTTTTTATATTGTACCTGGAAAAAGGGAATGAGATAAATTAGATCAAATCTGATGAACTGTGATGACAATAGGTCATTCTAGTCTTTCTCTTCCCTGATGCTGGGATCTCTAACTGGAATGCTGAGAGATCTTGTGGGATCCTTTGCTAGACTGGCTGCCATTGAGGTCAGTCATAGAACACTGAGCCTTCCTCCCCGCCCTTGGGATTCTGCTCCAAAGGGCCCTCCCTCCCACATGGCCTTCCTTCCTTCCTCCCACCAGCCCCCACCTCCTTCCCTAAGTAAACCGGGACAAATTTACCTTGTACAAACATTCATGGGTTTTAGAACAAGTTTTATATAGGGAATACCAAGATAAGCCCTACTTTAGCTTTGTTAACAGCATTTTGGGAATGCAAATGAAACATTGCTGCATAAAGACTTATGTTTTTGTTATTGACTGTTAAAGACTTTACAGCCCATGTTTGATACAGCAATGTTGGCAAAATGCCCTAATAGAGAAACTGCAGTGTGGGGCAACTTGCTTGATGTAGCTGACTTTCTAGCACCTTGGTATAGCTGTACTGAACATGCAAAAGGTGGCACCAAGTTATATACGTCTTCTAATAATTTATGGTCTGGTATTTATTAAAAAGCACCCAGTCCTGTGCAGTGTTATTCTATAATAGTTTATTAGCATAAGCGATGTTTTATTGTACAGTAGCTAAATTAGCTCACTGTTCTAGGGAACACAATTTTATATTTAAATAAAAAAGGGAACCTGGGGAAACCACTGTTAGGACCAGTCCATTAAGAGAAGGATGCAGGGGGAGTTTTTGGAAGAGAAAGCATTGCTGGAAAGGAAGGGTGTGCCAGAATCCCCCTCGGTTCATCTCCTCCACCCACCAGTTCCAGGACCCCTGTGCTCAAAGAATGCCTTTTCCAGAGGAGTTATTCTTAGCTGGGGGACAGGCAGGGAGAGGACTGTGAAAACTTCAGGTTGCATTGGACGTTATTTTGCCCTGTTTCAAGCCTCTGTTGGTAGTCTAGGGGTATTAGTGCTGCCTGGGCGCTTCTGGCCAGAGGCTTTGGGTGCAGAAGCCTTTGGGTGCCTTGAGTCCCAAAGGGTGGTATGTGCTCTCAGCCAATGCCAGTCCTGTCCCACCCTTGAGCCTCGTTCCTGGGATCCAGCATGAACAAGCCTCATAATGGGATAAGGCACTCGGCAGACAATGGACTAGCAGTTCTCTTTTTTATCTTCATGGAAAGGAGGGGGCTTGTTTAAGTGCAAAATTGTGTCTGTGATTATTAATTACATTTTATGCCTCCCATCTCTCAGTGGTTTTGGGGGCATTTGGTATTTGTTAGCAGCTAAATACTAACTTCTCTTGCGGAGGATTCTCTCTGGGCTCAGGTAGTGGCCGAGAAGGGCAAGTGTGAATTGATTGCCCACTCTGTGTGAGCATTAACAATCCAGAGCAGGGGGCTGGGAGTGGGACCCGGTACAAGTGGCAGGGAAGCGTGTGTGTGTGTGCGGCTCCATTTGTGCAAACGGCGGGCATTTGCTTTTGTGTGTCCGTAAATCTCCAAAACAGGCTTCAGAATTCCAGATATATCCACTATTGCAGCAACTCACATACACTTAAGGGAAAACTGCATTGCTTTCCAGCTTGTAAAGTTCAGACTGCTGGTAGCAACCTACACCTTCCTACGTAGTGTAGAACAGTGATAGGCGAACCTTTTTGTAGGTGTGCCAAAGTTGTGTGCGCGTGCTCTTGCGCATGCCCATGTGCCCACACCCACAATGCAATGCCCCCCCACATGTGTGTACAACACCCAGCCCCGTGGGGAGGGGGGGTTTCACCCTCCACAGGCTTTCCTGAAGCCTGGGGAGGGCAAAAACGATGTCAGGCACTGGCCATGCCCACCCCCATTTTAGCAAAGGGGGAAAAGTTGCAATGCGTCAAGTGACGACAATGTGACCCCGCAGGTTTGACCCCCCCCCCTGCCATAAGGCAGTTATGGGTAACTGAATCAAGTCAGACTAGTCTTTAAAACTTTGACTTCAACAAACTAATTGAGAGATTATGAAGAATTCCATGAATGGAAATCCTAAATAGAAAAACAATATAAAGACTCTTAGGAAACCTGAAAAATGGTATAATGAAGGCCCAATCAAAAACAATGCCATAGAGAAAGAGGACCAAGAGATATGAAATGAGACCAGCATAGTTGCACAAAGAGCTCTCTGACAAATTGAAGTCTTAGCCACTATGCCACAGGCTCTCCTCCTTTATCAGCTGAGCCTGTGAGCTTCCTCCCATATTTGGGCATACCAGGGGTTGTAACACAAATACATACTTATTTCCCTGGCTCAGCTGATAAAGGAGGAGAGCCTGTGGCATAGTGGCTAAGACTCCTGCCTAATATGTAATACAGCCCAGGTTCGAATCCCAGTAAGGGTATGGCTAGCTGATGAGAGCTAAATAGCTCGAAATGGATCTATACTAGTCTCCCTTTATTTATTTATCAGCACAAATACAACACAAATATAAAAAGGCAACATTAAAAATAAAAATATGGTTTTCTGCCTGGATGGTTTTCTGTGATGAGCCGAAGGACAGTAGGAGGGAGATATGGGACCCAGGAAAGCTAAAGCCCAGAATGAGCTAAAACTGGCCAAAATAATAAAAGTTTCTTTCAATATGTAAGAAAGAAGGTGATAGGCACCAGAGAGAAAGCAGATCTGCTTAATTCTTTCTTTGCGTTTGTTTTTATACAAAGGGAAGAAATACCCCAATTTATCAAAAACAGCATTAAGGGAAATAGAACAGGTACATAAATCAAACTAGGCAAGGAATTAATAAGAGAATAACTAGCCACCCTGGGATGAGTAGAAATCACCTGGACTGCACGGTCAACATCCCAGTGCTCTGAAGGAACTGTGATCTCAGAGCCGCTGAATGCAATCTTTCAAAGTTCTTATATCACAGGGGAACTACCGGAGAACTGGAAAAGAGCTAATGTGTTTTCAATCTACAAAAGGGGGAAAGATGGAGCCAGGAAATTATAGGCCAATCAGCTTGATATCAATACCTGAGAAAATCCTGGAAAGGGTAATCAAGCAGAGGATTTGTGAGCACCTAGAAACGAAACAAAATAATTACTGGAAGCCAGCATGGGTTTGTTAAAAACAGATCATGAAGAGAAACCTTATGCCTTATTTAATAAAGTGACTAAATTAGTGGACCAGCAAAATACTGTGGACATAGTTTCTTTGGACTTCAGTAAAGTATTTGGAAAAGAAGTTCAGTCTGATTGTTGGTATTGTTGGACACAGAGTAGCACCACCAGATGGATTCGCAATTGGCTGACCAACCACACTCAGTGTGTAGTTCTCAATGGAATTACATCAACATGGAAGCATGCAGTGGGGGCACCTCGAGGTTCTGTCTTGGTCTCAGCACTCTTCAGCCTCACCTGTGTCCCCTTTCTTTGCATCCTGGGCTATGTCCCTGGAGTTCCAGTCCAGAGGGGCTGCAGGGCTTTGCTTGGTAACCCACCATCTCCCAGGCCAGAATTCCAGACAGTGTTTTGTCTGTGTGTTCTCTGCAGGTGCTTTTGGCCCTCCACCAACCTCTGGGGTGCCTAATTTTCTCCAGGGCACCAGGGCTGCCCTTTCACTTCCATACCAGGGTGGCTGATGGCACAAGGAAATAACCTGCCCCTAAACTTTCCCTCTGGGGAGCTAAGCTGACCATGAGTGGTACGTTTGGCTGGCATTTAATTCAGCACGAAGAATTTTAAAAAGGTGAGGCGGGCCCCTGCTCTCCTGGCTCTGCCAGTTGGCCTGGGGCTCTAAGAATGGCATGCAACCTTGGGGGTGGTTGGTGGCTTAAGGGCTCCCTGCTTTTTAAAAGTTTTTTATCGTGTGCAATTTTTAAGTCTATTTTTAATATTTTTAATTATGTTGCTTCTCATGGTTTTTATTTGTAAACTTTGCAGTCACTTAAGTGAGATGGGTGGTATAGACATTTGATATAAGTGTGTGTGTGTGTGTGTGTGTGATTATATCAATTTATATAAAATTATGTAATATATACTATGTGTGTATATACTGTACAGTGGTGGGATTCAATTTTTAAATTACTGGTTCTATGGGCGTGACTTGGTGGGCGTGGCAGGGGAAGGATACTTCAAAATCCCCATTTCCTCCTGATCAGCTGGGACTCCGGAGGAAGAGAATAGATGGCCAGACAGAGGTGGTATTTACCGGTTCTCCAAACTACTCAAAATTTCCGCTATCGGTTCTCCAGAACTGCTCAGAACCTGCTAAATCCCACCTCTGACACTGTATGTATGTGTATATACTTACACACACACACACACACACACACACACACACACACTTATATCAAGTGTGGAGGAGGAAGGAGGAGGAGCTTCCTGGAGCAATGGCGGTCTGCCTGAGAGCTCCTTAGATCCACGAGCTCTTTTAAGGGAGCAGGGGGTGCTGCTGGCCCCCTTTTACATCATGGGGACCAGGTGTCCAATAAACAGCCACCCTGGGTCTTTTTATGACCCAAGGGGGGTCTCCCAGGGTGGCTTGAAGACCTTGAAGACCTGGAAATAGCTCGGAGAGTGGACCGGTGAGCTGCCAATGAGAGACGCTGCCCAAAAACGCCGTTTTTGAGACCGGAGGAGACCGGAGGAGTTGAGTTTGCCGTTCTGGGAGCGGAGAGGTTTGGAGGAGCTCGGAAGAATGGCGAAAGGTGAAGAAACGGCGCTTGGAGCGTGCGGGGGCGTGCTATTGTCGTTTTTGGAGGCTTGTGGCTTGGAGCGAGCTCTGGGGCGGCGGTGAATGGAAATGGCCGTCCCTGGGGCGGCGCCAATCCAAGCGGCGGCGGTGACGGCTGGAAAAGCCGAACGCCAAATTCCCCGGCCTGCAGCAGATTGGAGAGATGTTGGAGATGCTGGAGGTCGAGTGGGAGGATTGAAGGTCGATAGGACTGGATAGGACTGGAGCAGGAAGGACTGGAGGCCGGTAGGAGCGGCGTTGGGGCTTGTAATGGTTTGGCTGGAGTGCTTAGAACATGGATGCAGGCCTAGGCAAGACCTAAATGCCGAAGGCCTGGTAGGAGAAGGGCTGCGTTCCAGGAGGCTGCTTGGAGGCTGGGGGGGAGGCTTGCTGGGAACTGGCAGGCTTGTTGGGAACTGGCAGGAGGTTTAACATCAGACTTGGCAGGGGAGTTTTTTACCCCCTGCCAGCCACCTCCTTGACTGTTCCGTTTACCCCCCCCCTGCTGACTTTTGGACTAACAACTGCCCCTGTTTTTCATCCGTGCGCGCCCTGGAGGTTTTTACCTCCCTATCTTCATCTGACTGACCATCTGCCCCTTGCCCATTATCAAGCAAAAATCCATCTACCCCTCGCCATCCACCATTGACCACCCACTAGCCCCCACTTACTGACCGGCACCTGACCATCTTATTATCATCACTACCCCCCCCTCATCTTGGACTGGACGATTCTCTTTGCACCGGTACCCGGCTTTTTCAATTTTATTGGACTATGGCGTATGACCACACCATCTGCAGCACAGAGCCTAGGCCCTGATGAATTTTTAACAGCATATGTACTCTAGGCTAGACCTAATCCTACTGCGGGAATCCCCCCTCTCGCAGGTGTGGCCCTCCGCCCTTTCAAGGGCCCACCTTGATGACGGATTCATTAATCCCGAGAGGTGGAGGAAGCGGAGACTTAGGGGGTTTTTAGTCAAATGTTTTTTAAATTCTTTTAGGGGTTTAGGGGTTGGGGGGTGGGTGGGTCAGATCAGGAGCGATGACAGAGCCAGGTCACCAGGTGGGGTCTTGAGCAGAAGGAGCAGAGAGGAGGAGGGGGGAGAGGATATCATTCCTATACAGGGCTCTTTGATTCCAACAGTCGTAGGGAGGGGCAGATACGAGGACAGATTAACAACTCGCAGTCGGTTGGGAGACCGTGGGTGTTGGTTACACCCAGTCGCTTGTACCAACCCCCGCGTTCTAGGTGGTCAGGATCTGCAGGCCCAGGGCCTGAGGCTGTTGTTATGCAATGCGAGGTCCGTTGTCAATAAGGCCCCCCTCATTCACAATCTAATTTTGGAGGGGGAGCTGGACCTCACGGGAATAACGGAAACCTGGTTGGGCCACGAGGGAGGGTTACCCCTCGTGGAAATGTGCCCACCAGGTTATCAAGCATTTCACCAGCCCCGGGCCCGGGGAAGGGGCGGTGGGGTAGCAGTGATTATCCGGGAGGACTTAGAGCCGAGGGAGTCCACTGTGCCACAGACGTCCGGATGTGAATCCCTTGTTGTGAAATGGGGCCCTGGGAGGCAGATGGGCCTGCTGATAGTATACCTGGCTCCCCGCCATACATCAGCGACCCTGCCTGAGCTCCTCGAGCTGATCTCATCGGTGGCGGTTGAGACCCCCAAACTTTTAGTGATGGGGGATTTTAACCTGCCGTCGGTGGGAGAAGCATCAGAGGGGGTTCGGGAGTTCATGGCTTCCATGATAGCCATGGACCTGACTCAAATGATTCAGGGCCCGACACACGAGGGAGGTCACACCCTGGACCTTGTTTTTGTCTCTCGCCAGTGGTTGAGTGATCTGGGAGGAGTGAATTTAACCATCACTCCTCTGTCATGGTCAGATCACTTACTCCTCCGACTTGACTTCCCTGGTGCTACCCCTCGCTGCGGGGAGGCGGAACCGGAAAACACTAGATGGTTCCGCCCCAGGCGCTTGATGGAACCAGACAGGTTCCAGACGGAGCTTGGGCCACCTCCTGCAGCCCTGACCCGCCCTCCGGTAGAGGACCTGGTGGCCGCGTGGAATAATGCGACTACCGGGGCCTTGAACCGGGTGGCGCCTTTGCGGCCTCTCCGGCGGCAACGATCCACCCTGGTTCCTTGGTTCACCGAGGAGCTAAGGGTGATGAAGCGCCGCAAGAGATGCCTAGAGAGTCGTTGGAGATCCTCCCGATCCGAATTTGACTGAGCACAGGTACGAGCCCATTTAAGGACGTAGCTAGTGGCATTGAGAACGGCCAAACGTCAATATTGTGCCGCTCTCATTGCATCCGCAGAGAACCGCCCTGCCGCCCTGTTTCGGGTGTCCCGCTCCCTTCTGTTTCAGAGGCCACGGGAGGCCCCTTTACAGGGTAGGGCAGAGGAGTTTGGGAAATATCTGCAGGATAAAGTCGCTCAAATCCGGAAGGATTGGGTCCCCTTCAGTGGCCCAGTCGAGACGCCAGGGCGAGTCTTGAGAAACCTTTTTGGGAGGAGTTTGACTTGGTTGTCATCGAGGATTTGGACAGATTGCGTGGACGACTGCGACCTACCACATGTTTGCTGGACCCGTGTCCCTCCTGGCTTGTACTGGCATCCTGGGAGGTTACACGCGACTGGCTCCTGGGCCTAGTGAACGCTTCGTTGGGTGAGGGGTATCTCCCGGCCGCCTTGAAAGAGGCGGTGGTGAGACCCTTGCTCAAGAAGCCTTCCTTGGACCCTACGGAGCTGGCCAATTATCGTCCTGTCTCCAACCTTCCCTTTTTGGCGAAGGTTGTAGAGAGTGTGGTGGCTTCTCAGTTTCCACGACATCTGGAGGAGAATGATTATCTAGACCCGCGCCAGTCCGGCTTTCGCCCTGGGCACAGCACAGAGACGGCCTTGGTCGCGTTGGTAGATGATCTCTGGAGGGCCAGAGATAGGGGTTGTTCCTCTATCCTGGTCCTATTAGACCTCTCGGCGGCTTTTGATACCATCGACCATGGTATCCTGTTGCACCGACTGGAGGGGTTGGGGGTCCGGGGCACCGTTTTGCGGTGGTTCGGCTCCTACCTCTCCGGCCGGACGCAACGTGTGTTGGCAGGGGAGCAGAGGTCGACCCTAAGCCCCCTTACTTGTGGGGTGCCACAGGGGTCGGTCCTCTCGCCACTCCTGTTCAACACATACATGAAGCCGCTGGGTGAGATCATCCGTGGTTTCGGGGTGGGATATCATCTGTACGCTGATGATACTCAGCTGTACATTTCCACCCCGAACCACCCCAACGAGGCCGTCGAAGTGATGTCCCGGTGTGTGGAAGCCGTACGGGTCTGGATGGATGACAACCGACTCAGGCTCAACCCTTCCAAGACGGAGTGGCTGTGGGTTCCGGCTCCCCGGTTCAACCAGATAATTCCATCTCTGGCCATTGGGGGCATTCAACTCGCCCCCGTGGAGCGGGCGCGCAATTTGGGCGTCCTCCTGGATGCCAGGCTGTCCATGGATGAACATGTGACAGCCGTGGCCAGGGGGGCGTTCCACCAGGTTCGCCTGGTGCGCCAATTGCGCCCCCTATTGGACCGGGACGCCCTACGCACAGTCACCCATGCGCTGGTGACGTCTCGCCTGGACTATGTAATGCTCTCTACATGGGGCTTCCCTTGAAATGCACTCGGAGACTGCAGTTGGTCCAGAATGCGGCCGCGCGGGTGATTATGGGGAGTACTAAGTACTCCCATGTGACAACTCTCCTGCGCGAGCTGCACTGGCTTCCTGTGGTCTATCGAGTGCGTTTCAAGGTCTTGATTACGATCTTTAAAGCGCTCCATGGCTCAGGACCTAGTTACCTGCGGGATCGTATTCTGCCCCATACATCCCTACGACCCATCCGCTCGCACAGAGAGGGACTTCTCCAGGTGCCGTCCACCAGACAGTGCCATGGGGCGGCGCCTAGGAGCAGAGCCTTCTCTGTGGCGGGCCCAGCCCTGTAGAATGACCTCCCCCCGGATATTAGGACCACTACTGACCTCCGCTCCTTCCGTGTTAAGCTCAAGACCCACCTTTTCCAAATAGCTGGCCTGGCTCAACCATAACTTCGTAACGCTCCTGATGGGTTTTTTAATTTAGTAATTTTATTTAAGGGGATTTTAAATTGTGTTTTTAATTGTGTTTTTTAATTGTGTTTTTAATTGTCCTTCACTTATAAGTCAACTCTCCTCCATGCACATATGTATATGTCTCTGTTCTTTTTGTATATATGTTTGTCTTATGTGTATTTTTATCCGTTTTGATTGTACGCCGCCCCGAGTCCTTCGGGAGAGGGTTGCGGCTAATCAAATAAAATTATTGATTATTATTGACACACACACACACACCCTGCTCCTATTACCACCTTGACTCTTTTTAACCTCCTCCCCACGGTTGCCCCTTTTTCTAATGGATTAATTGGTTCACCCATTCACAGGCCTAAATTTGTCTCCTGTGCTGTTTCTTTCTGCATTTCTGTCTCCATGTAGTATCAAAACTAGCTGGTGCACTCCAGCCTATTGTGCTATTTAATTTACTTTTGTTTTATTTTGGGGAGGTGGCTGTTTGGCTCTTAATAGACTTGGAACCTGCTGAGCCAGCTCTAACCTCCCTCCCTCCCTCCCTGCCACTCTATGCTCCATAATCCAGTATTGGCACTTCCCATTACACAAAATAAAATAAGTGAGCTATTAACCAACTTGGTTCAGCGACAGTTCCAAGGTTGCTCCTGATGATAACCACAGGAAGGAGGAGGGAATTCTTTCAAGGCTACTAATTCAAGCCCTTGGGAAGAAGTTCTGAAGCCAGCTTCTTCCAAATTTCTCATGAAGGGATTTTCCAGAAAATTATGTAGACCAAGCTTTTTAAAAACAACATTTTGTAAATCTGAGGCTTAGGATGGAAACAGTGTTTTGTTTGGGCAAGGCGAGAGATTTGAGAGGGGGGCATTGTGTCCCTGTGTCTGTCTCCAGGTTCTCTTCCGCTTTTCAGGTTTTGCATGTTTGTATTTCAGAAATCTGGGACAAAAGCAACACAGATGATAGATCATATTCTGGGAAGAGAAGCTTCTCTTCTCCAGCTGTTCCTGCCCTGAACGATTGCCGCCTCTGGTCTTGTACTCATTTACAATGGAAGCCGTTGCTCCCCAACCTTTCCGGCCTTGTGGACTGGCGGGGAGGGGAGGGGATGTTTCCACGCGAGAGGCAGACGAATGGGCAGGTCCATTTGAGTGAGCAGCAGGCACTCACACACGCACGCGAAGACCCATTTGTGTGAGCGGTGGGTGCACCCGCTGCTCACACAGGTGGAGCTTCACACACATGTGCGAGTGCCTGCTGCTCACACAAATGGACACGTGCACTCGTCTGCCACTCATGTGGCCTGGTCCCAAACGGGCCACAGCCCAGTACCGGTCGGCCTCCATTGGAGGACACCCCCTCCCCGATATAAGCAACTGATTGAATCTGCTTTCCACCACGTTCTGATACACAGACACACACAAACTGACTGCTGATACTATCACCCTAATGAAGATGAAAAACTTGGTTGTTTTATACCATCCCCACACCCACAGACACACTATTCTCAGGTGAGGTGACCATGAAGGCTACAGATGATTAGCGTATGTGCCTATCCTCCATTCTGCTCCCATGTCAGACAGAGTGGGAGGGGTCTGGAGTCAATGGACTGCATAGGGGTATGAGTGTGTCACTCCAAGTTTCTTGGAAATTGCAAAGGGGCAGAGATATTGGATTTGCAAAAAGCCAGAGCTGGTTGCTTGAAGCTATTCCTGGGCTTGTTTCAACTCGCCACTTCTTGATCACACCCCCTTAGGAAGTTCTTCCCTCCACGTCCCCTGAAAAGGAACGACAGAGCATCGCGTTCATCCAGCAGCCGATGGGCCACGGATCCTGCAGCTCAGGGTCATTTCTGAGATGCCAACTTGACAGTTTACCTTTCTCCTCCTGCCCAATAATTACTTCTCATTAGCACAAGCATTTTATCAGTGACTGGGTTGTTTGTGCTGTTAATCATATTCATTTTTGAATGCTTAATTTCATTCCTGCAGAAGAGACAGGAAACCCTTGGATTTTTACAATTCATTTAGTGACCATTCTGATGGTGCTGAAAAGAGTGACTTATGACCAATCTCTATTCTTATGACCATCCCAGCCATGCCAGGAAGTGATCGCAATATCGGCTCTTGATTGTCAGGTCGCATTTATGACATTTGAAGCCTCTTGCACTCCCTATTTATGAGTGCTATTATTTATGACTTTTATTTATGACTTTCCCAGCCAGTCAGTGGAGAGGTTAGCAGGGAAGGTTGCAAGTTGCAGTCACATGATGTCTCACTTAATGTCCACAGTGATTCACTTAACAACTGTGGCAAAAAAGGCTGTAAAATCAGGTGCAGACATGTGATGTCTCACTTAACAACTGCATGGCTTAAGGACAAATTTTCCTGTCTCAATTGTGGTCATAAGTCAAGGCCTCTATTAAAAAAGCAAATAATGGAGACTGTTCTGTGGCTTCCATAGGCCACCGAATTAATTAATTAAGAGTACTTCTCATTTGGACAACTACCCTACTCCACATAAAATCGAACTTATTGGAAAATATATATCCTGAAGAATTTTGAAAAAAAAAAAGATTTTTTTCCCTAGCTGCCAGAACAGTAGGAACTGTTTCTAGTCCAGAGGAATAAGTTCTAGGAAACTGTTGTCATACCTCTATATTGTCTCAAATATGATGGACCTGCGCAATATAATGTTTTGGACTTCTCTAAACTATTCTGCATTTTGGACTGTTTTGGATTTTTTTCCCCCCAGCAGTGAGGAAAGCTGGAAAGTGATTTTCTGTTGGAGTGCTTTAGAGGGACTGAAATAATAAGACCCTGGAAAGTTGTGCACTGTTCAGAGAGACTTGGTCCAGATTGGATGGCTAACTCATGCTGTTTCTATTGGGGAGTACTCATCCTGAGGCAAGTTCTAGAAAAACTCAGTGTAAATGTTTCAAAATTTAAAGAAGAAACAGCTAGGCTTTTATCTAGGAATTTGCAGTTAATTCTTACAAAGAACCTGGCACGTTGTGGCTAAGGGAGTAGTGGCTTTTTAGGATTCCCCTGGATGACATGAAACATTGCAGCCTGACGTATGTTTGGGCAGTGAAAGGAGGCTTGGTTTTGGAGAACAGAAGTAAGTTACTGCACTGAGCTCGAGTGTATGCATCATACCGAATTCCAAGTATATTGTTCAAAGCCATGTGAACTCTTTAAGACTTAATTTCCTACTTCAAATTCTGTGGAAATGCCTTGGTTTTGCTTCTGTTTCTGATCGTTTAGTCAGTCAAACTTTGTGCTGAATAAATTTTACCGTATTGGTAAATTTATTCTGGGAGATTGAAGCTACAAAAATCCTGGTTGCCTTATTTGTATATTATTCAACTTGCTTACAGATTATGCAACTCAAAGATGTGTATAACATAATGTCATTTGCTACAAGTTGTTTTGTGCTTGAAACAAATTCTGGGGTACAAGTGGTGGAAAGACACCTTATTTAGTGTATCTGCCATAAAAGAGGTTTGACTAGCCAAGTTACCAAGAAACGATTGAGATTTATTAGTCGTCATTGCGTATTTTCTTAGTAACAATAATTTATTAAGTCTCAAAAGTTGCTATAAAAGAAAGATACAAGAGTGTTTTAATAATCTTGATTCCATCAAACATAGTATTATTTCTTGCATTTACCTTAATAATGTTGACCCATGCCTTATTAAGCTTTGGAAAGAGACCGAAGAGGGATAACCAACCTTCTTTAAAATCTGAAACAAAATAATGAAGGTGATCCAAACCTGAGCAGAATGCAACACAGTGGATTTAACAAATTCAGTCAAATATCGGATTCGCTGTGTATCCATTGACCTCAATAACAATGGAACTAATTCTCCATAGACATGCTGGACTTCCCTTCATTCAGTGTTTTGGCAAATGCTGTCTGATACATTTGAATCTGGGTTCCTGTCCTCAGTTAGGGGGTTGGATTTGTTGTCTTTTGAGTTCCTTCCAACTCCAGGATTGCAGGACTGAATCATATTGCCTAAAGAATTGTATTTCAAATACAATGGTCAGTTGGAGAAAAACATGAACAAGGATATGCCAGCATTGGGAGGATAATTCTCTTTTCCCTCTTCTCTTTTATAACCAGGAGATAAATAAAATAGAGGTTAAATTCCCTTCAACAGATTTGTCGCTTGACATTATGTGTAAAGAAGGAATTTTGATTAAAAGAAATGTTAGAGAAATTTTTGGCTTACTTCTCTATTTCAGCATAACTGAATTCCAGATTTCCAGACCGGAAGGCACTGATTTCTTACAGTAAAGTTGCTCTAGTAGTGCCACTCTAGCCGTTTTCTTGGGCCAGGCACATGGAAGAGACCACGACAACATTGGATTCAATGCTTCTTGCATCCTATTTCCTGCATCCTTGGAGAGATCCCCACAATTGGGATTTCAAAAACTCAGAAATAGCCAGTCATGGGATGGAAAGAGGCATCTAAGATAGGGTGCCTCACCTCTAGATGAGGACAGTCTAAGATTGCTTTTAAATCATAGTTCCTGGCTCTTTTGCAACGACAAACCAAGAATCTCTACAGTGAAATGAAAGTCTGTTCTAGTTATCTTTCTGGTTAGATGAGGAAAGCAGAGGAATAGTATATTAGGCTTAATGCAAATCCACTTACTCACTTACAAAATTGAAAATTGACATGATGTACAAATTGTAACAGTCATTGAGTTGTGTACATACAGTTCATATTGATAGTACTGCATAATGACTGCTTACCTGTGTGGTTGATTATTGAGGATTGTGTTAAATAGCATGAAAATATCCGTGCAATGCACATTTTAGAAAGCACTCTTGAAAGGAGAGAGGGGATCACTCCCAGCCTCAAAGTGAATATTCTGCAGCTTGGGACAGTATCAGAGAAAGCAGTTTCGAAGGAAGGAAGGAAGGAAGGAAGGAAGGAAGGAAGGAAGGAAGGAAGGAAGGAAGGAAGGAAGGAGCACCCACAACCCCAGGAGGCAATCTGTTCCATTAAGTAATTGCTCTTATTGTCAGAAAATTCCTTCCTTCCTTCTAGGTTGGATCTCTCTTTAACAAGCTTCTTTCATCCATGGCCTGTCCTATCCTCTGTTGCTTTGGAGAATAATTCAATCCTCTTTTTTTCTGTGACAGCACATTAAGTAATACTTCTCTTTGAAAGGCTAGACATACCTACTTCTCTTAACTATTTATCATACGATTTAGCCTCCAGACCCTTTATCATCTTTGTTGCTCTTCTCTGCACACTTTTGGGGATCTCAAGATCTTTTTTGTATCATAGTGACCAGAACTGTATGCACTATTTCAAATGTTACCTCACTAGTGAGGAATAAAGTGGCATTATCACTTCTCGTGATCTTGATGCTAACCCTCGGTTGATGCAAACCAGGACTGTATTGGCCTTTTGGGAAGCTGCAGCACATTGCTTATTCATACATAAGTGATGGCCCACACTTAAATCTCTCACAGAGTTATTACCATTGAGCCAGGTAATACCTATTCTGTACCCGTGCATGTTTTTCCTGCCCAAGTGCAGATCCATCCTTTTCTCACTTCTGAACTGTATCTTGTTGGATAGGGTCCAATGCTGAAGTCTGTCAAGATCCCTCTGGTTCCTGAGCCTATCTCCTAGAGTATTTCCCCCTACATGGTGTCAGCTTATTATCTGCAAATTTGATGCGTTCCCCTTCTATCTCTTCGTCTAGATCCTTGATGAAGATGTTGAAGTAGTGGGCGAAAAAGAGAACCTTGTGGTACCAGACTGCATGCTTCGCTCCATTTAGATGTAGCTACATTGAGACCAATATGCTGGGTGCAGTTGATCAGCCAATTGGAAATCCATCTGGTGATGCTACTGGCTATCCCACATTGTTCTACCTTACCATGTGGCTGGCTGTGGTGTACTTTATCAAATGCTGAAGCCCAAGTATATTATGTCTGCAGCATTTTGCTGATCCACTAATTTAGCCACTTTATCAAAGAAGATAATAAAATTTATCAGGCATGATCTGTTTTTAACAAATCCATAGCAGCTTCTTGTAACCACCTTATTTGTAGGTGCTCACAAATCCTCTGCTTGATTACCCTTTCCAGGATTTTCCCAGGTATTGGTGTCAAGCTGATCGGCCTATAATTTCCTGTGTCCATCTTTCCCCCTTTTGTAGATTGAAAACACATTAGCTCTTTTCCAGTCCTCCGGTAGTTCCCCTGTGATATAAGAGCTTTGAAAGATTGCATTCAGCGGCTCCAGTGGTAGGTTTCAATTTTTTATACTACCGGTACTGTGGGTGTGGCTTGGTGAGCGTGGTTTGGTGGGCGTGGCAGGGGAAGGATACTGTAAAATCTCCATTTCCTCCTGATCAGCTGGGACCCGGGAGGCAGAGAATAGATGGGGGCGGGGCCAGTCAGAGGTGGTATTTTCCGGTTCTCCAAACTATTCAAAATTTCCACTACTTGTTCTCCAGAACTGGTCAGAAGCCGTTGAATACCACCTCTAAGCGGCTCTGAGACAACACGTGCCAGTTCCTTTACAACGGTAGGATGTTAACCGTGAAGTCCAGGTGATTTCTTCTCATCCCAGGGTGGTTAGGTATCCCCTTATTAATTCCCTTGCCTATTTTGACTTGCATACCTGTCTTATATCCCTCGGTGCTCTTTTGATAGGCTGGGCTATTTCTTTCCTTTGCCTATAAACAGTTGCAAAGAAGGAATTAAGCAGTTCTGATTTCTTCCTACTGCTTGTCACCTTCTTGCCATCTGCTGCCATTAGTAGACATTGTTTCCTCTGTTTAGTTTTCCTGAATCTCTTCTCCTTGCAGATTCAGGCTATTTGCTAGTATTCTGTTTTAATTATGTATCCTGCTTTCCATTTTTCATATTTGATCTTATCATCCCACAATTTATCAGAGAGCTTTTGTGCAACCATGCTGGTCCCATGTAGGTTTCTCCCCCCCCCTTTCTCCATGGTATTGTTTTTGCTTGGGCCTTCATTCAGTGGTGTATTAACCATTAAGCAGACTAAGCATGTGCTTAGGGCACCAGGCCCAAGGGGACGACGCCACAAAGTTGAAAAAGAAAAAAAAAACAATGAAGATTTTTACAGGATATACCAAAGGAAGGGGGCACCAAGATTTGTCAGTGCTTAGGGCACTACTGAGCCTTAATCCACCACTGCCTTCATTATCTCATTTTCAGGGTTCCAAGCATGTTGAAATATTTTCCATCCATAGTCATTCTCTTCCAAAGTTCCTATAACTTCTACTCCCCCAGCCGTTTTGTCCCTATTAATAAGAATTAAGTCCCGCATAGCTCTCCCTCTAGTCTAGTTCCTACTTCCACCTTTAGGGAGACAAAGTTGTCAGCTGGGCACATCAGGAACCTCTTTGAGCCTCCCCCTCCCTGCAGAGTTTGGGAGTTTTGCAGAATTCAGAGTTTTAACCGGAAAGGGGAAGAATCACAAGCCTGCACCTTCCAACATTGCTCCTGGGATGCAAGAGCATGTTCCCAAGCCCATGTACTCAACTCCACTGAGGCTTTTTTTGGTTTTCCCCACTTGAAAATATGGATGGAATTGGCTGCTCTAAGACATGATGAATGTCAGTACGTTTTTGTTAGCGCTGACAATTTTTCTGATTCCCCCCCTCCCCCCCCCATGGACTTGTACTTGCTAGTGGTACTTATCTAGCAGGGATGATACTTCCTGCTAGTGCTTTCCCAGCTGTTCCATCTTACTTTCCTGTTTTTGACTTTGGGAATGCTTGTTAATGCTCGCTTATAGTGAACTGCCCCCATTTCAACCCTAAACCTCCAAAGCCGAATGTTTAGGCATTTCTCAAGGGCACATAAATGGGCACTCGGCTTGCCATTTTAATTTTGAGGAGGTTGTTATTGATATAGTGATCAAAGATCAAAGAGCAGCGTTTTTTTCTGCTGGTGACTGGGAATTATGGCCATAGACATCCAATGCATCTGATCTTGCAGCTGCCACTCCAATGTCTTTAGACCAGCTCTAAATATTTCACTGGGTCAAACACACGCAGGGGTCCGTAGGCCAGCGCTTCTAGGGGTTTTGTTACCTCTCTTGCCTGCTTGGAGAGCTTCGCAAGGTAGGGTGAGAGTCGAGAGCCCCACAGCTTCAGCATTGACACTCTCTTGAGCTGCAGTGGGGCCTGGAGTTGGCCAGCCCAACTGTAGAAAGGATTCCAGCGACCCATTTGGGAATATAAGAACTATATGGTATAAATCCCAGATCAGTATAAACGTTGTTCATTGAGCATTAGACAGCATTGCCAAACAAAGCCCTCTCAGATATGGGTGTGATAGTACTAACCAGCGTGTGTATATCTTCTGTGCCACAAATAATTGAGGTGATCCAGGTGTTAAAAGCACCTTATTGTCATCTATCAAATGGTGAAAGGTGGCTTCATTTTGTAGCCGTCAACTAGAGTTTTGAAATACGTGTCTCGTAACATGCAATTGTTGGATGCTTCAAACTTACATCCCTGCCATAAAAACTTTGGGTTGCAATCAGACAGAAGGGGAAAGGGCCTTTCTCTTGCCTTGAGAACAAAGACTTCTGCCCCCTTAGACCTTGCTTGGCATCTTTCCACCAGCGGATTCTGGAGTCCTGAGAGCCACCACTTACTTCTCAGCCCTGGGAATGTGATTGGAGGCTTGACTGGGAAGATGTCTGGGTGGAGCAATTCCACAACTCGAGGCTTCCAAGTTGGATCAGAAAGAGAAGGTCAAAAGTGGGAGGCGGTGGTGGTGGCTGATGTTGGCTGCCCCTGGCCGGGAAATGGCTCCCAACGACGCTCCCAGAGCCGGCGCTGCAGATGGCCGCCGCCGTGGCCGCGGGGTCACCCGAGGGGCTCCTGGGCGCTGGGCTTTGGGGAACGGCGGGCGCGGGCCAGGGCCCGCAAGCGGAGGCGCCCAGAGGCGCAGGCCTTCCTCCTTGGAGGCTGCCGGGGTGTGGCTCCCTCCCCTTCCAGGGGGGAAGCCCGTCTTCCTGCCTCCTGCAGCAGGCCAGCCCGCTCCCACTCCGTGCAGTACCGCAGCCGTCCTGGCGATGTACGTGCGATGTGCGGGAGGCATCATGGCCCCCACAGCTGTTCGGAGAGGGGAGGGGGGGGTCTGTGTCGGCTGAGTCCCTAGCCCAGCGCTGCCTCCGCGGCGACCGCCCTTCGGCCGGGCCGGAGCGCCTTGCCTTCGCCGCTCCTCCATGCCCGTCTCCCCGGGCGCGCTTCCCGCCAGGCGGCTTCGGCAACCGTAAGTGCTTCCTTTGGCGCCCTTCCCCCGCCTGCAGCTTTCCAAGATGTCCGTCCGCCTCCTTTGTGTCCGCGGAGCTGCTCTGGGAGGGCCGGCGCGGGGAGCGAGCGTTTGGCCGCTGCGGCCGCCGCCCGCCGCCCAAAGTCTCGCTGGCCCGGCCGCTCGGCCGCCCTTTCACGGAGGGAGCCCAGCTCGGGAAGGAGCCCTGCCAAACGGGGAGCTTTGGGGTTCTCTGGCCCCATTGGGCTTGCGTGAAGACCCAAAGGGGGGGATTCCGAGTCCCGGACGCCAATGCGGGGGGGCGGGGGGGGGCAGGCGGGCCCTTTGGGAGTGCGAAGGTGACCCTGCCTCGCTCTTTGTGTCGGAGGTCCGGGGCGACGGAGCGGGGCTGCCCATGAAGACGTTCGGCCACAAAGGACTTGTAACTTTCTGCAGCTGAATTCAGAACCATCGCATCGCCCAAACCCAGCGGGCCCTTCCTATTAGTGTGACCGTCCAGTTTTCATATTGGGAAGGGATCGCCTGGCCGCCTCTGTTTCAATCCGCCTTGTGTACTTCCTTGTTTCTCGGAAGGATCCAGTGGAGCGCAGGGCTTTCTTTGAAAGAGAGAAGGGGTCTCTTTGTCTGCTTGAGGGATCTGGGACCGTTTAGGCAAGGGGGAAATCCAGGGCACAACTGGCCTTTGCATTCCGCGTCTCGGCAGAGCTTTGTCTGCAGAGGAGGAGGAGGAGGAGGAGGAGGAGAAGGAGGAGCCCAGGGTGGTGCTGAGGTGTGTGTGTGGGGGGGGGGGGGTGTTCTTGCCGGGACGGGAGAGAGATGAACGCACAAAGACTCCCGAGGGCTTCTTCTGCTCCCGGCTTAAGGAGGAACAAAGAGACAGATCACAAAAATTACACCGAGTATCCCAACAGATGTGAATGGTGACTTTATGTACTATATAACAATGTTTAAAAACTACTGGCTCAGAAATAACGCTGTGTTTAGTATTTGGGGAGCTAAAATTGAATTGTAATTCTAAGGCTACAAATACTTGCTTCGTTCTGTTACCAGCTCTGCTCCCTAGATTGCAATTTTGTTGCAGCTAAGTGCATCTTTAGAACAACAGTCATTTGTTTCTTCCTCCTCTGCTTTTGCTTCAGCTCAAGTGCTCAAAGGAGAAAATAATTTTAAAGATACAGTTGCCTCCTTTTGAGGCTCGAAGTCGTAGAGCAGCTCCTGCAGACTTGTAGAGCAGGATTCAAAACTTTTTGAGGCTGCTGTGTACAGAGAACGTATTGGTACTGAATTAAAATGCAGTGTACGATCTGCACTGCGATCCATCTTTTGTCTACAGACTGAGTTTTCATGGAACATTCAAAGCACATGTAAATTGATGTGCAAACACGAAACCCTTTGTGTCTAGCCCAGTGTCATGCCGCATGGTAGCAGGTTTGGGAAACCCCTGTTGTGATTCGTTTAAAATGAAATGATATACTTCTCCGCAAAATAAAATTGCTATTGCCATAGCTGGCTAGATGTGACCAAGGTGGACAAATTATGAGTTTGGATTGGATGGTGTTACTGAAGAAGCCTGCAATTTTTTTTATGGATCTTTCATGTTCCTGGTTTACAATGAATTTCAAAAGCAGTTCGGTTCTTCCCAGAAAGCACCTCAAATCTCCAAATTCCAGGGCCACCAGGAAGCCTCTGGAGGCTTCTTAGCACATGCCTGCTAAGAAAGAGCATGACCATGGGAATCAGTTGGTGGAACCTCTTCATCCTGGACCTGTCAATTCAGGTTAGTTTTGCTCCCATTTGAGTCACTGAAACAGAAGACAGTTGCTTTTCTAAAAGATTTCCTTTTGAGTTTGGGGGTTTGAATTGAGGCCTTTCAGATTCAGCCATAGCTAATGCTTGTATTTTCTCAGAGAGGAAAATTCTACAAAAATTGTCTTGGGACTGGTGCTTTCCAAATGTGCATAAATGGGCTGTACTTGGGCAACTGGTGAGTTGGCCAAGGTTGCAGATGAAATCAGGGTGATTAAAAACCAAAGTCATTGTGAGGAGTTCCAGAATAATATTTTAGATGGATGGTCAGCCATAGGACAGATGTATTTCATTTGTGATGTATATTGGGGCAAACATTCCTTCATATATAGAATGAAGACATTCAAAGCATCTGTAACTAAGCAGGAAAAAATATCTCACATTGTAGTTAGCTCATTATGAGTGTGAAGTTTGCATGTAGCATCTGAAAAAAGTGAATTCCGTTTTGGGGACCATTAAGAATGGGATTCAAAACAAAGCTGCAAAGACTATAATGCCGTTAAACAAGTCTACAGTATGTCTGTGCCTGGAATATGTAAAATTTGGTGTCCATGTTTGAAAAAAGGATAGAAAAGACCTGGAACAAGTACAGAAACAATCAAAATTTTGGGGGATTCTAACAACTTCCCTACAACAAAAAGATACAACATTGGACATGACTGAGGTGTATAAATTTTCCCATGGCCTGGAGAAAATTGACAAGAGTTTTTCTTCCTCTCTCCAAACATCAGGGCAAGGACCACCAGTGAGGTTGATTAGAAGTAAATTTAGAAAAAAATAAAACATTTCACCCTGCACAGAATTAATCTCTAGAATCTATTCCCACAAGATCTGCAGGTGGTCACTCAGTTGGATGGCATTAAAAAAGAATTTTGTAGACCCAGTTTGATGTAGAGGGTAAGGCATCAGATCAGAAATCAGGAGACAATGACTCAAAGGTGCTTTTTCAAGAGGTAACTGGACATTCTTTGTTTTTCCTTGAAGATGTTTCGCTGCAAGGAATATAAATCCTTGCATTGGCCACCATTCACTCAGAACCAAAGAAGCTTCTTGGATGAGAAACAAAATGTCTTCAGGGAAAAACAAAGTCCAGTTGCCCCTTGAAAAAGCACCTTTGGGACAACCAGGACCTGGATGGCTAAGAATCTCCATAGATAGGAGACAGTGAGTTCTAATACCACCTTAGGCATGAAAGGTGGCTTCTGGCCAGTCCCTCTGTCAACCTAACCCTTCTCACAGGGTAGTAGTTGTGGGAAATTGAGGAGGAGGAGGAGGAGGAGGTGGGAAAGTATTAAGCATGTTTGCCACCTTGAATTTTTTTTTAATAATAAAGATGGGATAAAAATAAATAGATGAATAAATGGCACAAATTCACAGTGCTTGAAGATTTTGGGTCAGTCTGGCTTGGGGACACCATTCCCTGAAATCCCAATTGTAGTGGTGGGAGAGGCCTTTCTTCCTTGTTGATCAAGCACTTTGGGAAACAAAGTTTACAAAGCGCCCCAGCTTCAACCATCCCTTTCATCCCCTCCCTGAACTTATGGTATCCCTTCTGTCAAACCTGTTCAGCGCTGTTGTCTACTATGGGAGGCCCTTCATCCCGTGTGGGGTGGAGCTCCCTCTTGGGCTAACCTACCAGTAGGGTTTCCTGGTGCCGGAGGTTGTGCTCTGCCTCTGGAGAAGGACTCTTCAGAAACATGCCACGCATGATGGAGAGGCTCCTTGCTACTCTTGGCTCGTTGAGACGTACTCACAAGCTACCTCCGCCTTATGCCCCATAACTGCTGAAGCCAAGACCTACATACCGGTAACTGAAACCAATAGCCCTTCTTTCCCTGCTCCTGCTCTATCGTCTGCTCTCAGCTTAATTTTAAAATCACAAAAAACCTACGCCATGTAGATAGCCCAGTGTGAATCCTAAGTAACAGTTTTGTGTTACTTTTGGCTTTGTGGACACCTCTGTGCAGAAGAGGAGAAAAAAACAGCAAGAAATACTGTCCTTTCTCACTCCTTTGTGAGATGTAAGTCGCTCTTTCTCCAATGTAAAAAACAGGTAAAACTCTCTGTCCTTTTGGCTACATGGAGAAGAGACAAATGAGACTAGATGGAAGAACTAGACATTTGGCATCCTTGCAGTGAAGAAATAAAAAAAAATGGGTTTGAGCTAGGAAAGTCTGACTTTTTCTCACGATTCAACTCTCTTCCTTCATTCTTAATCTGGGAGCTCCCTGCTCTGCGATGCTATAATCCCCTAATAGTATAACTTTTCTGGGAAATCCCCCCCTCCCTAGAACTATTTTTTTCATTGGGATTAGGGTTAATAATATACTATGGTTAATAGTTGAATCTATACAGCAAATATAACAATAAGTGAAAGCTGAACGAAAAGCGTTTCACTGAAACAAAGCAATTATATGTCAAAGTGCATTTTAATGGAAGGGTTGATCTGGCTTAATTTTGCATAATTTAGGAGTTCTCAAATTAGGAGTCACAAGCAGATTTGATGGTATTGTGGATTGGGGGAGGGGTGTTCCTCTACAGAGAGCTCAGCTGGAACTTATTCCAGATCTACCTGGATAAACCAGCCATTGGGTTGTCCAAGCCAAGGGAAGACAAAGGCCAGGGCATGACCTGGTGGGGCTCTGGGTCTGCATGTATTTCTGTGGGCAAGTCTGCAAATTCAGCAGAGGGACTTGCTTCCAAATTGTGAACTTCTGAGAGTCCCACCTGCAGGAACACTGGCTGAGTCAGAGCAGGAGTGTTACCTAGCCAGTTTATCAGGTACGTGCTAAGCAATTGTGAAATTACGTTTGGAAAAGCAGGCAATGAGAAACAATTAGATTTCACACTCTCTGTCTCTGTGTAATTCACACACACACACACATTTTCCCATTGGTCAGTAGTCCCTGGAACTAAAATAACTGGTCTTTTTTCCCCTTTCTTGGTCTTAAAAGCCTAAAGTCCATCTGATGGCTGCCCTTTGCTGCTAGTGTTCCCGTAGCAACTGAGCTGGCTCACAGTTAGCCCTTTGTGGGGTAAAGGACCCCTTGAGCGCCACAGTATCCAAAGTGCAGCAGGCCAGGGGAGGGGGAGGGGGCTGGGATGCCTTCACCATTGCCAGCAGAAGCTTAGGAAGTCAGTGCAGAGACAAGTAGACCTTTCTTCTTTTGGGGGTGGTTTATTGCTCCTCCTCCTCTTAAGCTTTGCCTTCCTCTCACTCCAGAAGAACCACTTTTACTTTTCAGGAAAAACGGGTAAAATTATTTTTGGGGGTGTTAACACATAATAAGCATTTGGGAACTGGCAGAAAGAAAGGAAATATCTTGGAAATAAAGGACTCTGCTCCAAAGAACTTTCCTTAACATTTAATGAGAAGTGCAGAAAGTCATTCATGTTTTGGATAGCCTCCAGAGGTATCTGTAGATGCTTTCATCAAAATAATCACAGCAGAATCATAAAAATTCTAATTTATGTATTTGTTTAATTAAGGTTGTGTGTGTGTGTGTGTGTGTGTGTGTGTGTGTGTGTTTGGCCGGTACATAAAAGGGATAAAGTTTATAACACAAATCTCTGCACCATTTGCTCCCCCCACAACCCTACCATGGATACCGCTGAAGGTTTCCTAATTTCCTAACTTGATATTTTCTCCCAGGTTGGAATTTTCCTGTGCAAATAAGTATGATCCCAATTATCCGGCTCATTTCAGTATGTATAATCTGTGCAGGCACTTGAGCTACATACTTTGCTATGTGGGAGAAGAGCTGTGAAATCCCTCCTGTTTTAGAACAGCATCACTTGAAAGGCAAACATGCAATTTGGAAACTGCCAGTGGTGGCAATTTTCTAACCAAAGGAAAATTCAATCCAACTAGCTGGACGTTCCTCTGTTATTAGTTCATAGAAGACCCTCCTCCAACAGGAGCCCTGAGCCAGAAAAAGAGCACCTCAGGAACCTGAGAGAGAAATTGGGTTCTGCAGGAAAAGCACCCAAAAAGCACCCAAGAGCCTCAATAAACTTTGGCCCAGAGAGAATCTTGCTTTTTTTGGGGGGGAGGAAGAGCTTCACCATACCAGCTTTCCTGAACTGAAATTTTCTGGCTCATATCTTTGGTTCTGCCCCCAAGTCTAATATTGTCACGGAATATGGGACCGTTTTGAGTTGGAGATCCCTGATCCAAATAATATTTTTGTTATTTTTGTTGCTAACATTTAAAATCCAAGTTATGTCATATGAATGGTCCATCTTCCAAAACCTTCAACTACCAATCTCCTTTGTGGCGATTCATGTTTCCCTGATGGGAGAAGTCTTGTCTCTGACTGTGGGTTTTGGACAGCAGCACCCACCATCCATGCTGGAGACCTTTTGATAGATGCGGGAATGGTGCATGAGCACTTAGAGATGCAGTCATTGGTATACAGAGAGAAGAGCAATGGAGAGAGTACACAGCCCCGGGGGCGCCTTTGCTAATTGAACAGGTTCTCTCTGTGATTTTCCCTAGCTTCACCTGTTTTTTATCTGTCAGAAAGCTTATAATCCACCTACAAGTGTAGACAGGCACAGCTACCAGTAGCTGAGTCAGTTTAAAGTAAAGAATTTCAGGAAAGATGGGACTGAATGCCGAGCTGAAGTCTACAAAAAGGACCCTTGCAAAGGTCCTCGGGGATTCAAGAGGTTGCAAGATGCAGTGCGGGGCCATGTTGACAGCATCATCTGCCGATCTGTTTGTGCAGTAGGCAAACTGCAAGGGGTTTAACAGCAGATCCAAGATGATTTTCAGGTGGGCCAGTACTAACTTTTCAAAGGTTTTTATAACTACAGATGTCAGAGCAATTGGTCTGTAGTCATTCAACTCCCTGATGGAGAATTTATTGGGAATTGGGATGACAGTGGAGCGTTTGAAGCAAGAAGAGGCATAACGCATCTCCAGGGATTTTTTAAAGATGTGGGTGAAGATGATGGGGCCAGTTGTTCATCATAGGTTTTCCAGCAAGGAGGAGTTGTTCCCCATGGGCCTAGTGCTTTTGCGGTATTTGTCTATGAAATAGACCCTGCACATCTTTTTCTAGGATCACCAGAGGGAGGGGGGTCAGGTATAGGAGATGTGGCTATTGTTGGTGTATTTGAGATGGGGAGGGTAGCAATATTTGGCAGTGATCTCCTCTCAAGCCTCTGAATATAGGAACACATTCAGGCCACCTGCCAGGTTGATGTTTCTCTTCAATAAGGGAGAGAGGTCTGCTCCAGCCAAGTTTCTTCCAACCTATTAATAACCTTCTCTTGTGGGAAGTTGGGAACCAGGAGCACCTGGTTAGTATGAGTGGTCTTTCTGTAGACTTGCATTTTGTCATTGTGATAAGCATCTTTTAATGTTGAGTAGCAGTGGTCTAAAATATTCTTGCCTCCAGTGAGACAGCTGACATGCTGAGTATATATTGGCAGTTCCTGACTTAGAATATCACTGTTCAAATCTCCTAAGAGAATGAGCAGGGAGCCTGGATATCTCTGTTCAGCCCACAGGATTTGGTCAGCTAAGGTTTGCAATGAGTTGTTTATGCCTGTAAGGAGTTGATATATAGACCCCAACTAATAGAAATGAAGAGAAACCTCAATGGGCATGAAAGTGTCTGCAATTAATGAATAGTGTCTCTCATCACAAAATTTCTTTAGTACGGTAACATTCTTACATCAGTGATTGTTAACATAGAAGGAGATACCTCCTCCTTTCTTTTTCTTCTTCTCTAATCCCTGTTTGTGCTGTAGACTGGCCTTCCCTCTCCACTCAGATAAGTTGAGAGGCAGCTGCTCCATGCAGAGTGGGGGCAGTTTGTGACCCTCTCAGGTTTGCTTTATGGCTGCCTGACATGTCCCCAGACCCACGGTTGAAGACCCTTGGATGAGCCAGCAATTTATTTTATAAGAGGTCCTGTCAAAAGCTCTTCTTTATCTTACTGACTGAGCGGTGGAGGCTGTGAGAAACTTGGTTAGAATTGTGAAAGCAACAAGGAGGGTCATAGTAGAGCCAAGAAATATTGTTTGAAATTGTTGCATAAAATAGTTCTCCAGCCCTTGATGGGTTTCCCCTGCATGTTAACCTTACCCATTCACCCACACAATGGGTTTTTCTAGCAGTTTCCTCTCAGCAGCTTGCCCCTCCCATTTGAGGAAAAAAATTCAAGCCCTTTGAAGTCACAGACTTCAGAGTGGAAGGGAGTGTCTTTTGCTGGTTCCCCAGCAAGCTTCTCTTAGGGGTGATTGCTTTCAGATGTCTCCCCACAGCGCCTTGGGAGACACAATGGGCTTCTTGTGCCACTAATATTGGCTTACAGTATGTAACAAAGGCACAAGCCTTTCTAGCTTCCCAGCACCCTTGTGCATAATTTTTTAGAGTAAACAAAAAAACAGCTCTTTGGTCAGAGCCTGAAATAGGATTCCCTTAACAGGGAGTGACGATTCCTTTTTTGGTGGCAGCCAGCTTTGGGCCTCAAGCTGAAATAGCAATAGCACTTAAACTTATATAAGTTTAAACTTCACAGTGCCTTACAGCCCTCTCTACGCAATTCACAGAGTCAGCCTCTGGCCCCCAACAATCTGGATTCTCATTTTACCGACCTCGGAAGGATGGAAGGCTGAGTCAACTTTGAGCTGCTGAGAATCGAACTTCTGGCATGAGCAGTGAGTTAGCTTGCAGTACTGCATTCTAACCACTGCGCCACCAAGGCTCCTGAGTCGCTGCATAGAATGAGAGTGACTGTATATGCAGTGAGACATTAGCTAAAGGGCTGCTGTTATTTGGCTTCCTGGGGAAGATCACATATTTCTTTGCTACTTGTGAAAATAAGATTGAAAGTAGAACATAGAATAATAGAGTTGGGAGGGAGATTGAAGGTCTTTGGTCCAACCCCCTACCCATGGCAGGAGATCCTATACCTTTGTGGACTTTCTTTGAACTCGATGGGATGGATACAGAATAACGGAACAGAATAATAGAATTGGAAGGAACCCTAAAGTTCCTCCAGTCCAACCCCCCCCCCCAAGCTGGAGACCTTATACCATTTCAGGTAAATGGTTGTCCAGTCTCTTCTTACAAAACACCCACAACTTCTGGAGGCAGGCTGTTCCCCTGATTAATTGTTCTCACTGTCCAGAAATGTTTCTTTTTCTAGGTTGCTTCTCTCCTTGTTTAGTTTCCATCCATTGCTTCTTGTCCTGCCTTCAGGACTTAGTCTTTCAGTTTATTGAAGAGTTCTTTGTGTAACCATGCTGCTTTCTTCTTAGATTTCTTGTTTTTCTTTTTCAGTGGTATTGTGCTGAATTGGGCATCTACAGTATAATAATATTTTTCAGAGTTTCTCAAACTTCTTGAGTTGTTTTCCTCTTTAATATTTTCATCCATGGAACTTCCCGAGCTCTCTCTGAGTTTGTTGGAATCAGCACTTTTAAACTCTAAGACCCTGGTTTTTTCTATTGCCTGTGTTTGTTTCATATTCCATTCCACTATATCATGGTCACACCTTCCCTCAATGTTCTGGTAACTTCAACCCCCTCTATCATTTCATCTCTTTTAGTAAGAATTAAGTCCGGTAAAGTTGACCCTCTAATTCCTCCTCTACCTTTTGGATGACAAAATTGTCAGCTAAGTTGGTCAGGAACCTAAATTTCTCAGTCTATCCCACGTCACAGGACTGTTATTGTGGGAATAAGAAGAGGAGGATGGAGGTTTGCTACTTTGAGTTACTAATTAAGTATAAAAGGTGGGATAAAGATGCAATAAGTAAACTGGAGTGTACTGTGAGAAAAGCATCCAAGACAATCAGAGGTCTGGAAAGAAAAAGCTACAAAGAGGATATGGTAAGGCCTACTGGATATGGCTGGCCTGGAAAAGACAAGCCTAAGGAGATAAATAGCCTGAGTTCAAGTCCCTAAAGGACAGTCAGAAGATGGGGCAGGTCGGTTCCCGATGGCTTCAGAAGAGAGGACAGGAAAGGGTTAAACAGCAAGGAAATAAATTTTGGCCAAACATCAGGAAGGAATTCTGAAGGTTAAAACATGTTAACCCATGAAATGATCTTCCTCAGAATTTACTGGAGGGCTTGGAACAAAAATAGATGACCAGCGCTCAGAGAGAGAGAGAGGATACCAGCACTGGTCAGGGAGTTGGACCAAATAATGCTTCCATCTCTTTGGCTTCCTAATTCTATGCTGCTGTGCTCTGTTCAAGATCAGCATGGGCACCCCCCACCCCAGCAATCTGGCTTTTGCAGACCTGCTGAGGAAAAGTAGAACTTTTGTCTGTTTCAACTGCCCCCCCCCCCGCGCCGCCGCCGCAGCCCCCCCACCCCCCCAAATTTACTTAGCCTGGGCTTTTTATGCAATGAAGAGATGTGCAAAACAGTAACATAAAAAGTAGATCACAGTTGAAAGCCTGAAGAGATTCTCAGTCATCCGGGGCATAGTTATCCCAAAGGGGCTTTTTCAGGAGGCAACTGGACTTTCTGGTTTTTCTTTGGAAGACATTTCGCTTCTCATCTAAGAAGCTTCTTCAGCTCTGACAGGATAGTGGGGAATGGAAGGATTTATATTGATAATTTGCATCCTTTTAAATAGAATAGAATAAATAGAATAACAGAGTAGGAAGGGACCTTGGAGGTCTTCTAGTCCAACCCCCTGCTTACTCAGGACATCCTACACCACTTCAGGCAAATGGTTATCCAATCTCTTCTTAAAAACGTCCAGTGTTGGAGCTTTCACAACTTCTGGAGGCAAGTTGTTCCACTGATCAATTGTTCTAACTGTCAGGACGTTTCTCCTTGGTTCTAAGTTGCTTCTCTCCTTGATTAGTTTCCACCCATTGCTTCTTGTCCTGTCCTCAGGTGCCTTGGAGAATAGCTTGACTCCCTCTTCTTCATGGCTTCATCCTCTTCTTTAGAGGGCCCTTGAAGCACTTGAAGGTAACCTTTGACTCTGTTTGAAAGTGGAATTTTGGAGTCTGTTGGTATTGCTTAGCGCTAATATCCCTCTCTCCCCCAATGCGGAGACTACAGCAACTGGTAATCAGGATAGAAAAGCAGGAAATTCATTTGTTTGAAGAACTGCTGATAAAGTGCAATTGTTTATATATTTATTTCAAAGTTTATAAAACAGCCCAGCTCAGTTTCTCTGCCTTTTTAAATTTATTTTTATTTTTTTAAATTGAAAAGACAGTGACTTATCAGGATAATAATTACATATAAAGCAAACCCAATGAAAAGTTAATAGTAAATCTTAACCCACAAGCTAGTAACTATAACAATAATATAGTAACAGTAATTATAGTAGTATGACCAAAAAGAGTAAAGAAAAAGAGCTTTAACTAAATTTCTACTTCCATTAGCCTATTTTCAATTTTCCCCTTAACTATAATCAGTTTTATACGTCTTTATTTTTCCATACTGACAATTATTGACATTCGTAAACTTATTTTCCCGCTCATTTCTACCTCTTGTCTCTAGCCATTCATAAAATTTATTCCATGTCCAATAATATTTTGAGTCTTCTTTATCTTTAATTTTTAAGATTAATTTATCCATTTTGGCACAATCCCAAATTTTCCTAATTATATCCTCATCCGATGGGGTATTTACATTTTTCCAATATTTAGTGTATATAATTCTTGCTGCCATCAGTATATGTAGCACTAAGTATATGGTTGCTTTATCGTAACTTTCCGATAGTATACCTAAGAGTCATGTTTCTGGCTTAAACTTAATATGTTGCTCAGTTATTGTTTCCAACCAATTATGATTTTTTTCCTCAGTAATTCCTTGCTTTCCTATACGTTCACCACATGTGGTAGTAGGTTCCTGGGATCTGGTTGCATTTTCAACATTTGACGAAGGAATTCTTACACATCTTTGCCAATCTAGCAGGTGGCAGGTGCCACCTGTAAAACATTTTATACAGGTTTTCTTTATAGGCCGAGGCCATAGTCAATTTGTAGTTTCTATTCCAAATTTTTAACCATTTCTCTAATTCTATGTGGTATCTGAAATTCTTTGCCCAAGCAATAATCGTTTCTTTAACTATTACTTCCTCCATTTTATAATTCAGTAAATAATTATATGTATTTTAAATCAATTTTTCATCTGTCCCCATTAAAATTTTATCCAATGCTGTTTGTTCTTTATTGTCCTGGAAATATATTTTTAACTGGTATTTTAAGGGTATTGTTTTAAATTTAATTGATTTTAGGGGTTTTAAAGCCATATTTATATTCTTGCTGTACAGTTCTTTTAATTCTTTCACCTCCTCCATATTGATTTATTTATTCATCTGTTTATCTATTTAATGAATTTTACTGTGGATAATGTATTTGCTGTGTGGACTGTACACCGCCCCGAGTCCCTTTTGGGAGAGGGGGCGGTCTAGAAGTGCAAATAAATAAATAAATAAATAAATAAATTTACACCCCATATTTTAACATCTATTTTGTACCTTGGCTGAATCTGAAAATACGGCCGCCAGGATAAGTCCATCCCTTGACTCTGCAGTTGTTGATCTCTAAGATATCTTTGTAACATCCACTTTCCCCCCAATTTATAAGGTTTGGATCTCTGCCTTCCTATTCAGTGCAATGGTAATGGTGTCATTACTTGGAGGTTGCTCTCTTCTTTTTCTTTTGAACAAACCGTCATCCCTGCCTGCTTTCTAGAGGAGGTTTATGTTTCTTGTGGATCAGTGGCAAGGCTCGTGAACAGTTTGAATCTGATTCAGTCATTGAGCTGAGATGATTGAATCGTATATTTTTCCTATGGGTCAGTCAAAGAAACCTCTGGTTGTCTCATAGCGATCTAAATTGCAAGACTAAAAACACACTGAAACTATTGCCATTTAGTTTCAGACTCTTTCAGAAAGGTTGGGGGCAGCAAATCCACGTGAATGCATCTGCCCACTGAGGCTGGTTGATATTTTCTGAATCTCTTCTTTCACTGAAGGACAATCGGGGGTGCTGGAATCTACTGAGCCCACAACAGAATTATTTTTAGGGTTCTGAATCAATCACCAAAGGGACCCACAAGTCTTTTTTCAGCAGTAATCACAAAATCCTCCCTCCTGTTGCTTGTCACCAAAATCATGATGTATTAGAACTGTTGTCTCATGTCTGAGTTGATCAGTTGAGTTTCATCTGTCATGCCCTGGAGATATGAACAGAAAATCATGGGACCTGGTTCCTTTTTAACATATTTTATTTTATTCAAAAAATTAAAATGCAAATCCAAAAGAAATGAATTTTTTTAAATCAATTAACTGATAGAAAGTCTACAACAGTTCCTTATCTACCACAGATCACCCCAATCAGTATCTCTGATCTGTCCAGATTGGATATCCTCAACTGACTCTTCGTAATAAAACCTTTGCTTAGGATTTTAATTGGAAACTTTCTCAACCATTGAATCTCATGTCCTAAGTTCCTCAATCTCTATTTGAAATATCTCTGGGCCCTCCCAGGAGTCTAAGTTCCTCAGTTTATGGGTTGAATCTGTTAAATGGGAACGAAAGGCGAGCCGAGTCGTGAGGAGAATTAACCAACTTTTATTAACAGGACAGTTCACAGTCAAATACAGGAGAGAATCAATGCAGGGTTCATCTGACAGCTATTTATACGAAGCTGTCAGATGAACCAGCCAATCCCCAAACCAGAGTTTCCCCGCTCTCAGCCAGGTCGCGTCTTAGCCAATCAGACGCGACCTGGCTGTTGCTAGCGCAGATGCCGGCAGACGGAGGGAACTCCCTGACGTCATCTGCCCGGACACAACACTCCTTCCCCCCCAGTGACTGCGCATGTGCAAGCGACGCACAAACGTAGTCACGTAAATATTCTGGGCGGCGCCGGACCCGCCCAGAACGCCTCAGTTCGGCAGGAGGCGTCGGAGAGGAAGGTGGTGTCCGTGGAAGCTCCTCCCGCAAGGGAGTGGAGCTCCGGGCGCCATCTTGGAGGCCCACCCCTGACGGAGGAAAACCAGGCCCAGGTAGGCAGGGCCGAGGGGGCGCGGCCGAAGGCGGGCTTGAGCTGGGCACTTGTTGGTAGGCCTGGCCTGACTCGGGGAAGGCCATTTGGAACCCGGGAGGCTGACGCCTAACGGGCGACACCCCCACAAAAGTGGACGGCCGGGAGGCGGCGTCCAAGGAAGGGGAAGCCCCGGGCAGCTGGACCGGCCGGACGATATCTGGTGGAAGGGCACCAGGGAGCAGAACGTTGGAGGGCTCAGGCGCAGCGACGTTGATGGTCGACCTTGCGGGTGTGTTGTCGCTGGTGCTGGGCAGGCGGCGCCTTAGTTGATCCAGGTGCCGCCGCCATTCGGTCCCATCATGTAGCTGGACCCTGTAAGAACAGGGGCCGGTTATGGCGGTGACGGTGGCAGGCACCCACCTAACTGCCCCTGAGAAAGCCTGAGCCCAAACAGCATCACCCAGGAGGAACGTGCGGGAAGGGGGCCCCAGGTTGCCAGGCTGTTCGCTTGAATAGAGTGGGTGCAACCTATCCAAGGTGGTCCGCAGGCGCCGGCCCATCAGCAGCTCAGCTGGAGACTTCCCGGTCAGGGGGCAAGGAGTGGCATGCTGTACCAAGAGGTAAGCAGCCACCCTTGAAGGCCAGTCAGCCCCATCCATCCTGCCCAACGCCTCCTTGGCCGAGCGGACCGCCCTTTCCGCCCGGCCATTGCTAGCCGGATGGTATGGGGCGACTGGGGCATGGCGGATGCCCTGAGAGGCCAGGAACAGCTGGAACGCGGTGGATGCAAATTGAGGCCCGTTATCAGAGACAACGACGTCCGGCACGCCATGGGTGGCGAAAAGCCTAGTCAGTTCTCTGATCGTGGCCTCGGCTGTGGTGGACCTCATGAGAATGAGCTCCACCCAGCGCGAATATGCATCCACCACCACCATGAAGACCTGGCCTCTGAAGGGGCCCGCGAAATCCACGTGAAGACGGGACCAAGGACCACGAGGCAATTCCCATTCCCTAGGACAGGCAGCCGGTGGCGCCGGTCGGGAATGTTGGCAGGAGGAGCAGCCGGCCACCCAGGCGGCTATCTCGTCATCAATGCGAGGCCACCAGACATAGCTGCGCGCCAGGCATTTCATGCGCACTATGCCCGGGTGGCCCTCATGAAGGCGAGATAGCACCTGATGGCGCAGGCTGGGTGGAATGACCACCCTGTCACCCCACAGGAGGCACCCACTGTGAAGTGACAGCTCCAACTGCCTGGCCCTGAAGGGACGAAGGTGCTCCGGCACCGGACCCTCAGGCCAGCCCCTTTGGACCCAAAGGATGACCTGAGAGAGGTCAGGGTCAGCCCTAGACTTTGAAGCCACCTCTCCGGAAGAGAGTGGCAGAGCCAAATCTGCTATGGCCAAAACCGACAGGCAAGGCACTGTCGGGGGGTCAGCAACGGGCAAGGGGCAGCGGCTAAGGGCATCAGCGTGCCCTAAATGCTTGCCCGGCCGGTAGAGCAGAGTATAGCTGTATGCAGCTAGGAACTCTGTCCACCTGGTCATGCGCGGTGACAGTATGGGAGGGGTCGGCTTGTTACCAGCCAAAAGCCCAAGGAGTGGCTTATGGTCGGTAAACAAAGTAAAGTGCCGACCATAGAGGTAGTCGTGGAACCTTTTAATCCCTGACACTGCAGCCAGAGCCTCCTTGTCGATCTGGCTGTAATTGCGTTCCGCAGAAGTCAGTGTCCGGGAATAAAAGGCTATGGGGGCCTCCGAGCCATTGGGCAGCACATGGCTCAGGACCGCCCCCAAACCCACGGGGGAGGCGTCACAAGCAAGAGTCAAAGGCAGCTTGTCCGAATACTGAACGAGGACTGCCTCTGACGTCAGCAAGTCTTTGACAGCCGCGAACGCATGCGCTTCGCGGCTGCCCCAGCGCCAGGCGGCCGATCGGTCGAGCAACCGATGCAGCGGCTCGGCTAGTGACGCCTTATGCGGCAGAAATGGCGCGTAGAAGTTGAGCAAGCCAAGGAACGCCTGCAGCTCCGTCTTGGAGGCAGGCGTGGGGGCGTTCCTAATGGCTGCTACTTTTGAAGGAGTGGGGTGAATTCCCTGGGCGTCAATTGTGAATCCCAGGAAGTCAACCCGAGGCACAGCAAATGAGCATTTGCTGCGCTTTAACTTTAAACCCGAGCCCCTGAAACGCTCGAGGACCTTCACCAGTACTTCGATGAGGCCCGATCGGCTGCTAGCGGCGATCAGGACGTCATCGAAGTACGGAACCACGCCAGGGAGCCCATGGAGCAGCCGCTCCATGAGGCTCTGGAAGATCCCCGGGGCTACGGAAACGCCGAATTGCAAACGGCGGCAACGGAAAGCTCCACGGTGGGTGACGATGGTCTGCGCAGCCGCCGCCTCGTCATCCACCGGGAGCTGCTGGTAGGCCTGCGCCATATCCAGCTTCGCAAAGATGCAGCCCTGCCCCAAAGAGTGGAGCAAGTGCTGCACCACCGGAACTGGATAGGGGTTCGCTTGGAGGGCAAGGTTGATGGTGGATTTAAAGTCGGCGCAGAGGCGAATGGACCCATCCGCCTTAACTGGGATGACCAAAGGGGTCTCCCACTTGGAGTAATCCACCGGCTCCAAGACTCCCTGCGCGACAAGCTTGTCCAGCTCCGCATCAACCTTTGCCCTTAAAGCGAAAGGCACCCTACGGGCCTTCAGCCTAATGGGGGCAACCTGGGGGTCTAGGTTCAAGGAGATGGGCGTGCCCTTATACGCCCCCAGCTGCCCATCAAACACATCAGAAAATCTGGCAAGGACGTCGGCCACGTCGGGAGGCGTGGCCACTACTTGTCTAATCCCGTGCACTGATAGGCCCAGTGCCGGGAACCAGTCAAGGCCCAGTAGGGCCGGCAAAGGCTTTTCCACTACAAGTAGAGGAAGGCATCCCGAATAGTCCCCATATTCCACCCGCACCAGGTGACAACCCAGGGTAGGAATTAGAGTCCCCTGGTAGTCCCGTAGGGTTGCGTCTGGAGGGGCCAGCTGGGTCTTTGCGACGCCTGGACAGAGGCGGGAGAACTCTGTCCACGACAAAAGGGATCGGGACGACCCCGAGTCCACCTCCATGGTGCAGGGGGAGCCCTCAATGAGGAGCGACGCCTTGATGCGCTCCGCACCTGCACCCGTGTGGAAGGCCAACTCTGCGGGGTTGGCGTTGAAGTCCGCGTCCACGGCGTAGCAGCCTCCGCGCGAAGGCTGCTGCTGCTGCTGCTGCTGCTGTCGTCCAGCACGGCCTCCAGGTCGCTGTTTAACGGCGGCTGTGGTCGGGACGTCCTCTGCCCGCTGAGGCAAGGGGAACTGCGCTCGGCAGACCTGAGCCAAATGTCCCTTCTTCAGGCAGCGGCGGCAAACAGCGTTTTTAAAGGGGCACCCCGAGCGGTCGTGGTTGCCTCCACAGCCAAGGCAAGCGGGCACAGCTTCCCGGGCTCGCTGAGGAGCGCGTCTTCTGGCGGACTGGCCAATGCGCGCCACCGCTCCCTCCTCCGGATAGTCGCTTGGCAAGGGAACTAGTTCGTCTACCAAGCAAGTGCGGCCTGGCGGGGGCGGCAGATTGAACATCTCCGCCATTGACTCGTCGGAGAGTTCAGCCGCCCTTGCTTGCTCGATGGCCCCAGTCAGCGTGATGTCCGCCTGTGACAAGAGCCGCCGGCGGAGGCGCAGGTCTTTTACGCCGCTGACGAACTGTTCCGTCAGATTGCGATCGAGGTCGGCAAACTCGCACCTCATCGCCGCGGTGCGAAGCGACTGGAGGAATTGGCTCACCGACTCCTCCGGCTTCTGAACACAGCGCCGGAAAGCGTAGTGCCTCGCCACCCAGGACGGAGTGGGGGCGTAGTGGCGCTGCAGGCGTTCGGTTAGTGTCGCCCAGTCCAGAGAATGAACGGGCTGTGGGGCGGCTATTGAGCGAGCGGCACTAAACATTGGAGTGCCGCAACAGCTCAAGAAGAAACTGCACTTCTCGTCGTCTGGAGCGTCGCGACGACTGTTGGCTATGAGGTAACATTCGAAGCGCTCCATGAACGCTTCCCACGTCTCGCCGTCGCAGCCAAAAGGCACAAAGGTTGGCATTGCCGACATGATTCCTTCAGGAACGGAGAAAAGCCGGCCAGGAAGCAGGTCACCGGTGCGATGGTGACAAGAAGACACGCTCGGTGGCTTTCGGTGGGTTAGTGGCTGGATCCCACCTTCGTCGCCAGTGTTAAATGGGAACGAAAGGCGAGCCGAGTCGTGAGGAGAATTAACCAACTTTTATTAACAGGACAGTTCACAGTCAAATACAGGAGAGAATCAATGCAGGGTTCATCTGACAGCTATTTATACGAAGCTGTCAGATGAACCAGCCAATCCCCAAACCAGAGTTTCCCCGCTCTCAGCCAGGTCGCGTCTTAGCCAATCAGACGCGACCTGGCTGTTGCTAGCGCAGATGCCGGCAGACGGAGGGAACTCCCTGACGTCATCTGCCCGGACACAACAGAATCTCCCCAAGCTCTGTTCCAACGAGGATCCAACTTTCGAGTAAAATGAGCAACTAGGATCACAGCATTCAAAATGCCTGGAAGGTCCTACATTGCTCCCTGTTCGTTTCACATAAGAAACAATAAAACTGCCAGGATACAGGGATGGATTCCACACTGGCTGAGAGAAACAGCATAAGAATCTCGTTGCTCTGGCTGAGAACCTCTTCCGTCAGAGAAATGCAAGTGTTGGTCAGGAACACAAGGAAGGCCAGTGCAACAGTCTGGAAACAGTGCAGTTTGTCTCTCAGGAGTGACCAGAAGGGATAAAAAGCTTTTCTGAATGCTTCAATTAATGCTTCAAATTCTATTTGTAAGAATTTTAAAGCAAGCAGCAAGCAATAGCTCTTGTGAAACTGAGCTGCTGGCTTCTGTACTACTATACTATAGTTGCATTCTGTTGTCAACTTGCGTGATATGTTGATAAGACTTTCCAGGACTCTGAAGCTGAGGCAGGAAGAGCTCAAAAACAACCTTGGAAAGAAAACGGGGGGAGTGTTGAGCTCCTGAAAGTGGACAGTGGAAGTTTGGCATTTGCTTAGTGTACCTTTAACTCTTTTCCTACTTTCAACACAAGGGCTGTTCACTCCTGCAGTGCCGCCTCCTCCTCCTCCTCCTCCTCCTCCTCCTCCTCCTCCTCCTCCTCCTCCTCCTCCTCCTCCTCCTCCTCCTCCTCCTCCTCCTCCTCCTCCTCCTCCTCCTCCTCCTCTTCCAAGCCCAACGACCCTTCCTGGGACTTCCCTGAGATGGCCACGGTTTACAGCCAAGGGTCTCTGAGCAGCAGCTTCTAGCTGTTATCAGTGAAAGTTTTGATGGTGATCATTTGAACCAGGCTTTGGCAAGGGTGCCTGTGGATACGATATCACATGTGACATCCTCATATGACATCCCTAAAATCCCAAATTTAATAAGAAATGTTTTAATTTTTCTTTGATTGGCTGAAATCTTGTGAAATTACACGTAATTGTGATTATGGGGTTCCCTCCTCAGGTTTTGATAAATCTTGTAGATGTTACTTATGAAAACTTATATTTGTTTTATTTATTAGATTGTTATCCCACCTGTATTGCCTTATAAGTAACTCAAGGAGGCAAACATACCGAATGCTCCTTCCTCCTCCTCCTCCTCTTCCTCTTTTCCATACAACAACAACAACAACAACAACAACCACCCTCTGAGTTTGGTTGGGCTGAGAGTGACTTGCCCAAAGTCACCCGGCCTAAGGCAGGACTACAACTCATCCTTTCCTGGTTTCTAGGCTAGCACCTTAATCACTGCGTCTAACATTTTCTTGGAAGTTGTGGTGGCTTCATGAAATGGTGACTGTTGGGGGCAAAAATGGCACCTCCAACACATTTTTGGGCCACCCAGGTTGCTGGATCACAGGCTTGGGGACAAGGTCATTGAAATGGGCTGATTGTCAATTCACAGAGATGTATGCCACTCCGTGTGATCATTTTTAAGATGCTGCCGGTGTTTTTTCTTTCTTTCTAGAAAAGACTAAAAGGAAACAGCCATTTTCAAACTAATTTTCTTTGTCATTTCCTTTCCAGACCGGTTTGGAAAGCAGTTTGGTTGATGGACCCAGAACAGGCCCCATGGAAAAAGAGCCATTCAGCCATGCCGAAGAAGGGAGGTTAAGAGGGACCCTCCCAGCTGGCCTGGCCAATGGCGGAGGGAAAGCAGTTGCTGGAGGAGGGGCCATGCTAATGGATCCGGGCAGGTGGCTTGGCAGCCCGCGCGCCAAGCAGGAAGTCACCTGGGAGAGCACAGCTGCTGCCCTGAGCCAGGGAGGCTCTTCCAGCAATGCCAATTTGGAGGATGCTCAAAACTTAGTGGCTTTCTCAGCCGCAGCCGAGGCTGCCATGTCCTCCCACGGGTTGCCACCTCTCCCATCCCCTTCCACATTAAGCATGCAGCTGTATGAGAAATTCAATGCCGAGATGAGCCGTGAGACAGAGGAGGGTTTGGCGGTGCCTCCTCCCAACAGCTGCCCTGGGATCGAGGATCTGGATGCCCTCAAAGCTGCGCTCACGTTGGCCAAGCAAGGCATGAAACCCCCCAACTGCAACTGTGATGGTCCTGAGTGCCCAGACTACTTGGAATGGCTGGAGAAGAAGATCCAATCAGCCAGCGGAGAAGAGGAGAGCTGCGTTGCCCAGCCCTTCAGCCAAGTTCACCAGCCCCCCTTAGACAGGGGTGCTAACGCCAAGCAGGGGGCGGCTGCAGGCGAGCAGGCGACCCTGTGCCCCCTGGAAGCCCTCCCCCTTTCTCAAAGTGCACTGAACATTGCAAAGGAGAAGAACATTAGTCTCCAGACAGCCATTGCAATCGAAGCCCTCACCCAGCTCTCCACTGTTCTTCCAGAGCCGGCCATGCGGGCCCCTCCCCCTCCCGGGAGCCCCATGCAAAGCCGGGCCTTTGGCTCCAAAGAGCAGCCTCCCCTCCTCTCAGCACACAACCCCAGCATGGTGCTACCCGTGTCTAGTGCTGGAACGTGCCAGAGCCATGCCTCCAGATCTGAGGTGAGTCACCGCTTGGCATCTGCATCACCCTCCTGGCCACAGGGGGTGAAATGTGCTCAGGACGAAGCCCCCTATTGCCTTGACCGCAGCAATGGCCATCTAGAATCTGATGGCCTGTTTCCTACATGCAACTCTACCCCGCTGAAGGCAGAGTTCACTGAGCGACAGAGGGAAGACTCTAAGCCCAAGGCCAGAGACTGGGACCTGCACATCAGCACTTCCCCGGCCTCCTTGGTCAGTGACACCATGGCGGAGCTGGAGCAGCTGCTGGGCAGTTCTAATGGCTGCATGCGATCGGTCTTCAAGCAGCCGGGAGGAATCCCAGGCAAAGCAAGAGTGGCCAAACCAAAGCAGGAGCCCCTCATCCACAAGGATGAAAATGCCCACGCTGGCTGTCACAACTCCCCCTCTTCCAGCCCACAGTTGTCCCAGCTCCTGCAGGAGAGCAGTTTCCACAAGAAAACCCAGAAGGCCCTGCAGCAGCACCTTCACCACAAGCGCAGCCTCTTCCTTGACCAGAACGGGCCTCAGGGAGGGACGCAGGAGTTGCTGCCCCAGTGGTGGGCTCCCAGTGCTCAAGCTCAGCTGCCTCCAAAGCAGCTGGAGAAGCCAGTCAAGGAGAGGAAGAAGAAGAAGGCTGAAAAGAGTGGCCCCGTGAAGCCATTCCGCAAGCAGATCCAAATCAAGAAGTCCAGGCAGAAGGATTCTCAGCCTCTCTTCTTGCCCGTGAGGCAGATCAGCTTGGAGGAGTGTCGTGCAGCTGCCACTCTCAAGTGCCCAAGCAAAGAGCTTCAACCTGAACAGCTCCTCTCTTCCACTCCTACCAAGTATTTGTCTCCCGCTTCAATGGCCACCAGCCTTGCAGAGAAGTCTCCATTGCAGAAGCTACTTGAAAATAGAAGCCCAGCTTCCAACACTCAGGAAACCTGCCATCCTGGCCAGGAGGAAACCCAGCGTTACTTCCCAGAGAATTCTGTCTGTGAAGTTGTGCCCCTAACCAGAAACCCTGTGCTGGGCTCTGCTCCGTGCTCCTCTGCTGTGGCTTGCAGCGGTGGGTGTGAGGAAGCCTTCCACAGCCATTCAACCAACTCAACAGCCCACCCGTTCTTCACCCAGAATCCTACCGCAGTGGATGACAAGCTGGAGGAATTTATCAAAGAGTTTGAGACTGAGTTTGGTGGCAATTTCACCTTTCAGAATCCAGATCTTCCAGCCCCACTGCTTCTCAACGAAGGGCCTCTGCCAGCCCAGCCCCCCTCCCCCCTTCTCCCCCTCCCTTCTCTGAGCCAGCCTCCAGAGCCACCGGGTGGGTTGGGTGTCGCTCTCCAGCCTTCAGCCCAGGAGGGCACACAACCTTTGGCAGACACTCCCAATACGGGTCTCAAAGGCTCCCTCTTACCAGGGGCCGGTCAATCCTTGGAAAACTCCTTTGCCGCTCGGTCCCCGAAACACATAAAGATAGAATCGTCTGGTGCTATTACGGTGGTCTCCACCACCTGCTTTTACTCTGACGAAAACCAAAACCCAGACCCAGCAGCCCTGGAAGGAACTCCAACCAAGAATCAAGAGCCGTTTATGCCAACTCTCAGTGGATTTTTGGAATCTCCCTTGAAATACTTGGACACCCCAACCAAGAGTTTACTGGACACCCCTGCCAAGCGAGCTCAAGCCGAGTTTCCAACTTGTGACTGTGTGGGTAAGTCAAAGACGCTCCCCCCCCGGGCTTTGTAAAAATGAAGGGGAGGTTGGGCTCCCTTTGCAGAGGAGGGAGGATGTGAAGGAAAAGGGGGAGGACGCAGGACACCTTTTGTCCTGCAACCCAGACTGTGAATCCAGCAGGGAGAAAACTTTATAGTCTGAGCAAGTAGGTGAGTGTCGCACCCCCTTGTAGGCGAAAGAGGTTTCTCTTTGCTTCTAAATATGGGCTGCAGAATCCTGCTGTCTGGGAGCAGGTGGTCCCTCCAGCTTTCAGGCCGCTGCTGCAGTCGCCTTGCTTTGTCCACAGAAAGGGCTGCGGTGCCGCTGGCTTCCCCTGAGAATCCCTCTCCTCCTCCTCCTCCTAACCACGTAGGAAGAGCCACCATGGGAGTAGTCATCTGAGGCAGACAACCTGTGGCGCAGGTTAAGGTGATGCTGGGCTCGGGGCCCTGCACGTCTGCTACTAGAAGGGGGGGGGTCCTGCACCTGTCAGGTAGGAAGCCGGAAAGGCCGCTGAAGTGTCACCCAAGGCGAGAGGCCTATCGTTTGTACCAGCTTATTCTCATCTAACTGAGAAGCTGGGGAGCCCATCAACCGCAGAGTCTCTTTTTGGGAGGCGTGAATAGAAACGTATTGCAGATATTGGCAAATAGCTCCTCAGGCAAATATTCAGCCTGAAGAGGCTAAAGAGTCCCGAAACTTGCCATGGCCGAGAGTTCTTCAGAGTTCCTCCAAAGTGCAGGCTGCAGCTTTTCACCCGGGAGTCCGTAGGTCCCGTGGAGCAGAAAGGGGCTTCTTTAGCGTTTATTTAGCACGGTTGGGAGCACACAAGTTAAATGGCTGGTCTGGCTTAGCTGGATGGATGGATGGATGCAGCCTGTGTGTGTATATGAGAGAGAGAGCAAATGAGCACGGGGAGGGACAGCCCTCCCTCCCTCCCTCCCTCCCCCCAGTTTCTTCTACTAGGCCAGGCTTGGAAATGCACAAGGTGTGCTTGTGGGAGTGGGAGAGATGCGGCTGCTTTGGTCCCTGGTTCGGATAATGTACCTCGCACGCTTGCTGCCTGTGAGCGTGTGAGGTCACTGGGAACAAGGGCCATCCTCTCATTTGCAAGTGTTTTTGCACGCTTGGAATAAAAATTAGGGTTGCTTAAGAAGCAGAAGCTGCTCAATGGTGCTTAAAAACAGCTAACCTACAACCAATCACAACTGCAGCTTGTGGAAAGGCGCCTGACCCTCTGGGGGGCCAGCAGTCATTGCAAAGCCTGAGTGAGACGTGACAGTTGGTTCTGTTCTTGCCAGAATCTCTAGTCGCCCAGAGTCACTTGATAGTGAGACGGGCAGGGAAGCATAATACACGGGGCATATGCTTCATATGCATATTCAGCAAGGAGTTTAATGGCTCCTTGTTGAATATGAACAAGGAGTTTAATGGTTTCGTGCTCTGTACCCCTAAAACTCCTAAAAGTTGCCAGGTGAAATGTGTGACATTGAGGCTTTTAAACAAAGTTCCTCTCTCAAAACACAAGGAAGAGTTTGTGATAGCCCAAATGCTGTGATCATTCAGAGATTGAATTAGAACTACTGAACCAGGTTCAAGTCTCCGTTCGGTCACTGAGTTTGATAGGCAGATTGGCCCAGTTACTCTCTTTAAGCAATCCTATCTGACAGGGCGGTGTGAGGATGAAATAAGGGGAGACCTGGTTTTCTGCAAGCCCAGAAGAAAGGCAGTTCATAAACCATTTGCAGTCAGCATCAAAGACAACACATTCCTTGCTTGAGGTATTTGGGGTGGGGTGGGGGGAATGTACCCTCCTTTTAGACTACTAACACATTTAAAAGGCCAGTTTGCTGCTAAAGAGCAGCAGGGAAAGCACACACACACCCCCAACCCTGTACTTCCCCTTGTGTTGTTGCACACTGACGGAGCTGCTACTTAAGAGCAGGTTCCATAAGAAGCATTTCCTGGGCAGGCGGCAGCCTCCCAGCGCAGCCCTTGAACTGATTGCAAACGGCGGGGGCTGCCCCCCATCCCCCCCCGGGGAAGGTCTCTTCCAGCTCTAAGGGATGCAAGATAGAAACAGAGTTTGGGGCAGGACTACTTGCTTCTAACCCTCTGGAATCCATATATAACTGCATCAACAAGGACCTAAAATTTTGCCTAATCCCGATGAAGGAGCCTGGGGGCAGCTTGCAGAGGGACTCTTGGAAAGCAGAGCCATGGGCAAGGGGCAACCTGAAATGTGCCCGATGCCAGTCCCTTGAAATCTGGCAGTGGCGGCTGGAAGCCCTTGGCTACATTGACACCGCCTACTGAATAGCACTTCCTGTTCTATGGAGAGGATTCTGGTTGATCATTGGATGTTGTGCTCTTGTCTTTTTTTCTTTTGAAAAAGGCTTTTTTGTAGATTTTCTCCGATTGGAAGGAGAAGCGATAAAGCAGCCTGACTTGGGGAGTAGCGGAATATGGGTAAACCCCACTCAGAAATCCATGGCTTCCCTGTTTTTCTTTGAGGAGCTCAGCTCTCCATCAGGATTTTCTCCTTCGTCTCAGCTCCGTTGTTCCCATCCTCCCTAGGCCTGGCATCTTTGAGTTCCCTCTCTCTGCTGCCACCTAACCCCTGGCTTTGCCCTTTGCCCACCCGATTCGGTTTGCTAGCTGCCCAGAGTCTCCTGGGCCTCGGCCTCTTGGCTTCTCGAGACGATCTTATTTATGCTGACAGCCACCGCAGGGGCCGATCCCTCTGCTTGCCCTGCCGATCCCTCTGGCGGGAGCTCTTCTCGGATGCTGTTTGCAGGGAGCCTCTTTAGGGGAACTGCTTCACCGCGGGGAACACAGACACCTTTGGAGGAAGCCACCACCCACCAGAACTTGGCAGGGTGAAATGAGCCCCTGCAGTTTTTATGGCAAGATGTTGGAAGTGGTTGGCCATTGCCGCCTTCTTCCAGAGAGAGGATGAGCTCAAAGTCACTCGGTTGGCTTTTGTGCCTAAGATAGGACTGGAACTGACAGCCCAGCACTCTATCCTCAACATTAACGGAGGCCCACAAGCCAGTTACATTTTAACTAGTTGGCGTGTGGCAGACACCCAGTAATTAATAATAATAATAATAATAAGTTTGAATTTATTAGCCGCTCCCTTTCCAAGTAGGACTCGGGGCGGCGTACAATGGGGCATATAAAACACAGAAAATATATAAAACACATAGGCGTACATACAAAACATACATACAGATACACAAACACGGACTCGGAGGAGGTAAACAATTTACATCATATAGACAGTTAAAAGACCCGCATTAAAATACCCCAGTTGTAAAAACCCGATATAAAAATAAGATTTAACGTTTAAAATACAATTTAAAACAGTTAGGAGGAATAAGAATAATTACGATTGAGCCAGGCCAGATAATTGAAAGAGGTGGGTCTTCAGCTGTACACGGAAGGAGCGGAGATCGGAAGTAATCCTGATGTCACGGGGGAGGTCATTCCACAGGGCTGGGCCCACCACAGAGAAGGCTCTGCTCCTGGGTGTCGCCCCCCGGCACTGTTTGGCGGACGGCACCCGGAGAAGTCCCTCTCTGTGTGAGCGAATTGGTCGTAGGGATGTGTGGGGCAGGATGCGATCCTGCATATAACTAGGCCCTGTGCCATGAAGCGCTTTAAAGATCATAATCAAAACCTTGAAACGCACTCGGTAGACCACAGGAAGCCAGTGCAGCTCGCGCAGGAGAGGTGTTACAGGGGAGTACCTAGTCCTCCCCATAATCACCCGCGCGGCCGCGTTCTGGACCAACTGTAGTCTCCGAGTGCATCTCAAGGGAAGCCCCATGTAGAGAGCATTGCAGTAATCCAGGCGAGACGTCACTAGCGCATGGGTGACTGTGCGTAGGGCATCCCGGTCCAATAAGGGGCGCAATTGGCGCAATTGTAGGTTGTTTGGTTTACATTGGTGTGTTGCATTAATCAAGCCACCGTGGCTAGTCAGTTATGATTTACAATGGCAATCAAATGTAGCTTGTTGAACAAACGATACCTTAACTCAGTGTGTGGACCCAGCCGCTCAGGTGATAGACATCATAAGCCAAGCAGTGTGTGAAGCCCCCTCAGGGCCAAGTGTGGTTCCTGTGGATGAAAAGTGGCATCTCACGGCCTTCTTCCAGGGTGGTGCTTGATCTTCCAGCCTAACCTGTAGCTTTGGGCTCCCAGGTCCAGTTGTTTTGCTTCCAAGCACAAATAAGGCCGGTCAAGCAACGACCTTTGCACTGGTTGAATTCTAGAGAAGTTAGACTTTCTTGCTGGTAACCATACAGTTTACCTCAACAAAGTGGCAGACATCTTTTACGCCACAGAATCACATTTGGCTAGAGGATCTGTAGCGTTAATGCAGAACAATGATAATTTGCAGAACAGTTTTTAACAGAGGGAGTCTTAATTGGCAACTAATGGTTTCTCTTGAGCATCAGTTCTTAGATCAACCATTAATTTGCATTTCTCCTAGTTGGGACTTTGGCAAAATGAATGTCAATTCTGCGCATGCCCAAGATGGTGTCCTGTCGCGTTTGAGGAGAGCTTCGGGGAGATGGTTGTCCTTTTTGGGGCTTGCAGGGGATACCCTATCCCATCATTGGTTCCAGGTCCAGCTATGAGAACTTCCTGGGACCTCGGGGATACCCTTGAGCTGCGATGTCCTGCCTTGTAGCCAGAACGTCGTGAGTGAAATGGGGCGGTTGGTGGTGAAAGGAGAATGGAGAGCGTCGGCAGCTGCCGGCGTGGGTGTGGTCAGCGGCTGTGGCCGGACACCCGGCCTGGGGTTTCTGCAGCCGGCGTGGGAGTGCTCAGCGGTAGCGATGGCAGGACACCCGGCCTGGGGTCTCTGCAGCTGCCGCTCCCCATGCCGTGGTGTTATCCTGGTTGCTCCCCCCCCCCTCCACCTTGCTTTTGGACATGATAGATTGGATCAGCGGGGAGTGGCTGAGGCAGCTGGCATGGATATTGACGCCAGCGGAAGATGGCTTCAGTAGTTGATGTGGGTGCGGTTGGAATGGGGGGGTATTTGTTGTGGCCCCCTCCGGTATCACCGCCGTTGCCTGGGCCACCGTACTGTGCCATTTGGCCATTTGACCCCTCCTCCTGTGACACTATGGACTGGGTCAACGGAGTGTGGCCCTGGCGACGGATATGAGCACGGCTGGCGTGGACAGAGCTTGGCTGTTGGAGTCGTTGAAGTTAGAGCAGCCACCACTGCCGCCACTGTCCTCACCGCCGCCATCACTGGTCGCTTCGCCACCTCGCAATCTATCATCTGCTGCGATTTTGACAGCTGGCCGTTACTCTTACATACTGTCCTTAACACCGACCATTTCTATGATGGACACAAGCTTCCCGCTACCCCCTTGAACACTGTTGGCTGCCCCCCCCCCATGGACATGTCATCTCCTCGTTCCATCTCCCCATGATGTCATCCCGTTTGGTTGATGCCACACTCTCCTCTATGTTATACTGCGACAGAACTTTACTCCCTTCGGGAACTCCCCCTTTCCCGGGGATGGCCTTCTTGCTTATCAAGATGCTTCCTTAATGGTGGATCTTGGGATCCCGAGAGGTGGCATGCAAAGAAGAGATTTCTTAGGGGTTTTTTACAGGGGTTTTTAAATCAAATTTTAAGGGGGGGCAGGGGGGTTGATTCAGATGGCTCAGACAGGCTTGGGGGGGAGTCTGCCAGGGCACAGGCCAGAGCTAACTAATGGGCATGGGTGGGAGTGCTGGGAAGGGTTGGGATTCCGGGGGAGACGTTAAGCCATTCCATTGGGGGGTTTACCATCTCCACTGTTTGTGGGGGAGGCAGATATGGTGGGGGCCGAGGGCCAAATTATGTTCGGGGGACGTGGGTTCGCTGTTTAAGAGCGATTGTGCGTTCTGACCCTCATCGCCCTTCTCACACCCCCAGGTGCTCGGGCTTACAGAACCCTGGTCTCCGGCTAGTGTTGCTTAACGCCGGGTCCGTGGTGCATAAGGCTCTTCTCATTTACGACCTCATACAAGAGGGTAGAGTGGACCTGGCCTGCATTACAGAGACCTGGTTAGGCCATGAGGGGGGTGTTCCCCTTAGTGAACTATGCCCATCAGGCTTCCGGGCGTTTCACCAGCCGAGAGCCCAGGGCAGGGGTGGGGGGGGTGGCGGTTGTTATTAGGGAAAGTCTCAGACCTCAGGAGGTCACGATGCCTCAGATAGGCGTGTGTGAGTCCCTTTTTGTGAAATGGGGCCTTTTTGTTACTTACCTGTCTCCCTGCTACCTTTCATTGGCCCTGCCAGAGCTGCTGGATATGTTAGCTGGATTGACGGTTGATTTCCCCAGGCTTATGATCCTGGAAGATTTCAATCTGCTTTCCATTGGAGACACATCCGAGTCAGCTCGGGAGTTCATGGCTTCCAGGATGGCTATGGACCTAACTCAATTAATTCAAGACCCCACCCATAATAGGGGACACACGCTCGACTTGATTTTTGTCTCTGGGCAGTGGATGAATGACCTAGATTTAGGGGATATTTCAACCCTTGTCATGGTCTGATCATTTCCTCATCAGGCTTGACTTCCATACTACTACCCCTCGCCGCAGGGAAGCGGAACTAACTAGATGGTTCCACCCCAGGCGCCTGATGGACCCTGGAAGGTTCCTGATGGAGCTTGGGACTTTTCCTGAATCCCTTGCTCACAACTCGACCGAAGCCCTAGTGGAAGCCTGGGATAGGGCTGCCGCTGGGGCCTTGGATCGCGTTGTGCCTTTGCGGCCTCTGACCCGGTGTCAATCCCGGGTGACTCCCTGGTTTACCGAGGAGCTCCGGGAGATGAAATGCCGGAAAAGAAGCCTAGAGAGTGGTTGGATCTGATTGAACACTAGTAAGAATTCATATTAAATCCTACTTAGTGGCGATAAAAGCGGCAAAACGGCAACATTTTTCCGCTCTTATCGCGTCCGCAGATAACTGCCCAGCCACCCTGTTTAGGGTGACCCGTTCCTTACTTAACCAAGGAACTGGGGAAGACCCCTTGCAGGGTAGGGCTGAAGAATTTGTTCAGTATCTGCAGGATAAAATCGCTCAGATCTGGACAGGCTTGGACTCTGACTGGGTAGATTCGGGCGAGTAGACGGGGATGAATCTTGTGGAGACAATCTGGGATGAGTTTGACCCTGGACCCAAGCCGGCCTGGCCTGTTAATTTTATCTAATTTTTAAAATGTTAGTGTTATATTAATTCGGTTTGTTTCTTGGATTGTTTCTAATTTTCTTTTAAGTTTTGTAATATGTGTCTTTTAATGCTTTATGCTGCCCTGAGTCCTTTGGGAGGAGGGCGGCATATAAATCCAATGAAACAAACAAAACAAACAAAACAATGAGGATTTATGTACTGTGTCCTTTGGACAGCTGGGCATTTGTGGTGGGCTTGGCCTGAGCCAAAACTAGGTCTAATTAACAAACCACCTGAATTTATACTAAGCACAAAGAGGCAAAAAGAGCAAAGTCTGTTAGTAAGTATCCTGCAGAGCAAAAATGGGAGTTCTGGCTCGGATTCTTACAAGATTTGACCGAACACAGGTACGAACCTACTTAAGGACATACCTTGTGGCAATAAAAGCGGCCAAACGTCAACATTGTGCCGCCCTTATTGCATCCGCAGATAACCGCCCTGCCGCCCTGTTTCGGGTGACCCGCTCTCTTCTTTCGCAGAGACCGCGGGAAGCCCCTTTACAGGGCAGGGCAGAGGAATTTGGGAAATATCTGCAGGATAAAATCGCTCAAATCCGGACGGAATGGGTCCCCCTCAGTGGGCTAGGAGGGATGCCCCAGGCGAGTCTTGAGAGACCATTCTGGGAGGAGTTTGACTCGGTTGCCATCGAGGATTTGGACAGGTTACGCGGGCGACTACGAGCCACCACATGTTCATTGGACCCGTGCCCCTCCTGGCTTGTACTGGCATCCTGGGAGGTTACACGAGACTGGCTCTTGGTGCTAGTGAATGCTTCATTGGGCGAGGGGCTCTTACCAGCCGCCTTGGAAGAGGCGGTTGTGAGACCCTTACTCAAGAAGCCTTCCCTGGACCCAACGGAGCTAGCCAATTATCGTCCTGTCTCCAACCTTCCTTTTCTAGCGAAGGTTGTAGAGAGTGTGGTGGCCCAACAGTTCCCACGTCACCTGGAGAAGAATGATTATCTAGACCCGCGCCAGTCTGGCTTCCGACCCAGGCACAGCACAGAGACGGCCTTGGTCGCGTTCGTAGATGATCTCTGGAGGGCCAGGGATAGGGGTTGTTCCTCTATCCTGGTCCTATTAGATCTCTCAGCGGCTTTTGATACCATCGACCATGGTATCCTCCTGCACTGGTTGGAGGGGCTGGGGGTGAGGGGCACCGTTTTACAGTGGTTCTGCTCCTACCTCTCTGACCGGACGCAGCGTGTGTTGGCAGGGGAGCAGAGGTCGTCCCTGAGGCCTCTCACTTGTGGGGTGCCGCAGGGGTCGGTCCTCTCGCCTCTCCTGTTCAACACATATAGGAAACCGCTGGGTGAGATCATCCGTGGTTTTGGGGTGGGATATCATCTGTACGCTGATGACACACAGCTGTACATTTGCACCCCGAACCACCCCAACGAGGCCGTTGAAATGATGTCCCGGTGTTTGGAAGCCTTACGGGTCTGGATGGGTGACAACCGACTCAAACTCAACCCCTCCAAGACGGAGTGGCTGTGGCTTCCGGCCCCCCGGTTCAACCAGCTAATTCCAACACTGGCCATTGGGGGCGAACAACTGGCCCCCATGGAACGGGCGCGCAATTTGGGCGTCTTCCTGGATGCCCGGCTGTCCATGGATGACCATGTGGCAGCCGTGGCGACGGGGGCGTTCCACCAGGTTCGCCTGGTGCGCCAATTGCGCCCCCTATTGGACCGGGATGCCCTTCACACAGTCACTCACGCACTGGTGACGTCCCGCCTAGACTACTGTAATGCTCTCTACATGGGGCTCCCCTTGAGATGCACTCGAAGACTGCAGTTGGTCCAGAACGCGGCCGCGCGGGTGATTATGGGAAGTACGAGATACTCCCATATAACACCTCTCCTGTGCGAGCTGCACTGGCATCCTGTGGTCTATCGGGTGCGTTTCAAGGTGTTGATTACCATCTTCAAAGCGCTCCATGGCACAGGACCTAGTTACCTGCGGGATCGCATCCTGCCCCATACATCCCTACGACCAATTCGCTCGCACAGAGAGGGACTTCTCCGGGTGCCGTCCACTAAGCAGTGCCAGAGGGTGGCGCCCAGGAGTAGGGCCTTCTCTGTGATGGGCCCAGCCCTCTGGAATGACCTCCCCCCGGATATTAGGATTACCACCGACCTTTGCTCCTTCCGTTCAAAACTCAAGACCCACCTTTTTCAACTAGCAGGCCTGGCTCAACCGTAGTTCCATTTTACTCCTCCTGGCAATTTTTAAATTTGTAATTTCCATGGGGTATTTAATTTTAACTTATTTTAATATCTTTATGTTATAATAATGATGTATTGTGTTCTTTATACCTCCTCTGCACAATGTGTAATTTTATATTATGTCTTTTATTTATTGTACGCCGCCCCGAGTCCCTTTGTGGAGAGGGAGCGGCTAACAAATTTAATAAATAAATAAATAAATTTAATAAATAAATAAGTGCTTTTTCAGGAGGCAAGTGGACTGGGTTTTCTTCCTTGAGGAAGTTTTTTCCCCCTTCTTCCTCAAGGGAAAAAATAGTCCAGTTGTCTTTCGAAAATGCACTCTTGAGACAGCTCTGACCTGGATGACTCAGTACCTCCACAGGCGTGGATCAGATTACTTTCTTGGTTCTAAACTTAATCTAGAAAGGAGCAGATGCTTTGCAATTCAGTTTACACCAGTTGTGGAATGAGAGCAGCAGAGCCCAGCATCTCTCAAGGGGCCTTTGAAGTTGTTGGCTGCAAAATGTAAGGCTTTGACATAATCGCCTTCCCTGCCCAGGCAGACCTTTCTTGGCATGGCAAATGCTGTGAAAACCAGCCCTGGTTTTCCACATCAAGGACAGGATAGGCGTACTCCATAGATCTGAATTGCATCATAATAATCTCATTATCCATCCTTTGCATATTCCCCTCCATTTCAACAAATTTTAGATCCGTTTCTTTTGTTTTGGTTTCCAAATCCAAAGCCAGTTGCTCAACCTTTCTGTCCACCTTAAGAACAATTTCTGACAGACTTGTGGTTATGACGTGTAAATTTTTATCGAGCTGGTCGTGCTTTTTTATGGTATCCTGAACCATTTCTTTAACCTCATTAATTTCTTTACCTATAAAAGCAATTTCTTTACCTATGAAGTCCTTCAAATCCTGGAGATTTATTGTAGCACCTGGAGAAGCCACGTTTTGTTCCGTTGCCATAATTAACAAAACACACTTCGTCCCAACTTTCTCACAAAATACTCCTCCAAGTAGATCAGATTGTATAAACTAGCTTTAAAGTAAACTGGCTTAGAGATTGTTAATAGTTATTTCAGCCGTTCCGCCTTTACTGCCCCAGCTATCAGCAAGTAATTAGCTTTCGTTTTCTGTAGGTTTTCAGCTTCTTTTTACTCAGATAGACATAAATCCTTTTCAAGGATTGATTTCTTTTTACTAACACCGGATTTACTTCCTAAAGCTAAGAAAACGAAGATATTCTCCAGGACACTAACGGACCACAGCCCGGTGTGGTTACAAATTGAGTTAGGGAAGAGGCCAAGAAGGTCCTGGAGAGTAAATGAGAATTTATTTAGATATGAAAAAAATGTTGATGAACTTAAAAAACATATGAAGGAATTTTTCAGTTTTAATATGAATAAGGGTACTCCCATTGAAACAGTTTGGGATGCAAGTAAAGCTTACATGCGTGGGGTCCTGATACATATGAACTTTAAACATAAACAAACTAGGCAGAAAAGGAGAATGGAATTGGAAGATGAAATAAAAAATAAGGAACAGTTGCTTATAACAAACCCGAATGACCAGGCGCTCCAGATGGCGCTAAAGCTGTTGAAAGATCAATTTCAGATGCTTATAGCAGAACAAACAGCAACTAACTTACAATTTGCCAAACATAACACTTTTGCTAACGCTAATAAACCTGGTAGGTGGTTGGCTTATACTTTGAGAAGGAATACGAATGATAGAATTATTGATAAAATTGAGTATGGAGGGAAGATGGTATATCAACAAGATCTGATTAAAAAATCATTTGTGGACTATTATACTAAGCTATATATACAGGATAATATACAGAACAAGTCAATAGATGATTTTTTGCAAGGAAAAGGGTTGCTAAAATTTCTGTGCTTCAAAAGGCAAATCTGGAACGTCTGATAACTGCTGACGAGATCACTTTAGTTATAAATCAACTTAAATTAGCTAAGGCTCCAGGGACTGATGGTTTGACTGCAATGTACTACAAAACTTTACAACTGGAAATGATTGAATATCTTACACAATTATTTTGTATATACAACAAGGAGGTAAAATACCCTCCTCATGGAAAGCGGCTTTTATCTCATTGATTCCTAAAGACAAAGAGGGCCCTAAGAAACCAGAGGATTACAGGCCGATATCTCTTCTGAACACAGATTATAAAATATTTGCTAAGGTACTAGCCAATAGATTGATGCCGGTTATTCAAGAGATTATTCATCATGATCAAGCAGGATTTATTGAAGGCAGACATATGAAGGAGAATGTAAGGCAACTCATAGATTTAATTGACTATCTTGATAAAAATAAGCAGATCTCTGCAGTGCTGGTTTTCTTGGATGCAGAGAAGGCCTTCGATCGAGTGAATTGGAACTTTCTAACCAAGACTTTGGAAAAGATGGATATGGGACCACGATTGCGGCAGGTGATTGGAGCAATTTATCAGCAACAAAATGCACAACTTATTATTAATGGAGATTTGTCAACAACTTTCGAGATACAAAAAGGCACAAGACAAGGTTGCCCATTATCCCCATTGTTATTTATTTTAACTTTGGAAGTCTTGTTGAACGCAATTCGGGACTCAAAATCCTTAGATGGCATAGCTATCAGGCAAAAGGAATACAGAACTAGAGCATTCGCCGATGATCTGGTTGTTACCCTTTCACATCCTTTGAAATCGATAATCCAGATGAAAAATATCATAATAGAATTTGGCATGGTGTCTGGGTTTAGACTAAATCAAAACAAAACG